>NW_026776581.1:0-99852 GCF_030936135.1 Gavia stellata | reverse complement strand
TACATTCCTTGTGCCTAAGGCGTGCCAGGGCACTCGCCCCCTCCCTAGCGCTGCTTTCCCCTTTCCATTATGAAGCAGGAGGCAGGGGACTGCAGGGCTGCTGCAGCACATGGCTCCGCTCCCTCTGACCCCCTCTCTCCCTCTGCCTTCCCGGCACATCACCATGTGGCACGTGGTGATCGGGGCCACCCGGTTGCCTCAGCTGGGCCCTGAGGCCCAAGCGTGCAGTATCAAGCAGCTACCGGTTCACGAGCACTACAGTAACATCGCGCAGAGGAACGACATCGCCCTGCTGGAACTGGACCGGCCAATGCCCTCTAGCCTCCAGGGACCTAGCCCCGCTCAGCAAATGCAACGCACGGGGCTGGCTCCTGCTTTCCTCCCGTGACTGCCCTGCACTCCAGCATGGGAGCAAGGCTCCACCATGCAGCTCTAGAAGGTAGACGGAGGAGATGAGGCTGAAACAGGATTACCAAAGCCATGGATGTCGTGGTTTAACCCCAGCTGGCAACTAAGCACCACACAGCCACTCGCCCACTCCCCCCAGGTGGGATGGGGGAGAGAATCGGAAGGGTAAAAGTGAGAAAACTCGCGGCTTGAGATAAAGACAGTTCCATAGGTGGAGCAAAAGCTGCGCAGGCAAGCAAAGCAAAACAAGGAATTCGTTCACTACTTCCCACCGGCAGGCAGGTGTTCAGCCATCTCCAGGAAAGTAGGGCTCCATCACGCGTAAACGGCTACTTGGGAAGACAAACGCCATCACCCCGCACGTCCCCCCCTTCCTTCTTCTTCCCCCAGCTTTCTATGCTGAGCATGACGTCCTATGGTATGGAATATCCCTTTGGTCAGTTGGGGTCAGCTGTCCCAGCTGTGTCGCCTCCCAACTTTTTGTGCACCCCCAGCCTACTCGCTGGTGGGGCGGTGTGAGAAGCAGAAAAGGCCTTGACTCTGTGTAAGCACTGCTTAGCAGTAACTAAAACATCCCTGCTTTATCAACACTGTTTCCAGCACAAATCCAAAGCACAGCCCCATACTAGCTACCAAGAAGAAAACTAACGCTACCCCAGCCAAAACCAGCACAATGGAGAATGGCGTGTGGTGCTGAGAGCGGGAGCACCCTTCTCTGGCTAGAGCCTAAAACTGCGTGTCCTTGGCCACGCGCACCAGGGGCCACAACTGCCCTTGTCGGTGTTGGCCCAGAACAGCAACGTAACTCATAGACAGCAAGGACAGGAAGCCTGCCAGAGGCTGTTGCTGTGGCTGACGTAGCCAGGACGGCCTGTGCTGCGTCTGCGTTTCACTGGGCTTTGTGCCGGAAGGCTGACACTGCTTGGGTACGCCTGCCTTAGTTGGCTTCCACATCACTGCTTGCCCGCCGCGGCTATAACCAGATTGGCTCTTCAGTGCCCAGACACGTGCCTACTGCCTGGAGCAGTTCTGTTCTCTGGCGTATGCTTTTTGGGAAGGAGCTGCTGGCAAACGGCTGCAGGGAGCAGGGTGGCAGTGAACTTCCCAAAGAGGCTATGATGCCCCACTTGGTTTTTTCCTGCCAGCTGTTAGCAGGCAGGGCTCGGAGGCAGGCGCTGCTGCCTGCCACGGGGCCTGCACGCCTTCATCCCACAAGCACAGCATTCAGTGCTGGGTGGGGTGGGGTGGGGTGGGGGGGGCGACTGTCGGGGGCGTCCGATGCCAGCTTCTGCCTCCCCTCCTGCTTGGAACCCCCCCATGTTGCCCCCCCTGCCCCGAGAGGCCACCACGCCCAGCACCCGGAACCAGCGACTCTGTGACATCAGCCCCGGAACCGAGGGCACCGCGGGCAACGTGAGTCCAGCGGGCACTACGTCGTTTGCCGCACTGGTGGCGACGAGCTCTCCGTGCTTGCAGCTGCCACGTGTCGCTGGCAGCGATGAATTTGCTCCGCCTCCTCGTCCTGCTGGCCCTGTGCGGGCTTGCGCACGGCACGTGGGACACCTGCGGGTAAGTAAGCGGCCCAAGGCTCCGGCAGGGAGCTTGGGCAACCCTTACGGGGTTCACTGGAGGGTGCCCGCTTGTCCCCCGTGGCCACGCCACAGCTTCCTGAACCCCACCTGGGAACT
This sequence comes from Gavia stellata, assembly GCF_030936135.1. Taxonomy (NCBI): domain Eukaryota; kingdom Metazoa; phylum Chordata; class Aves; order Gaviiformes; family Gaviidae; genus Gavia; species Gavia stellata. The sequence goes on along the minus strand of NW_026776581.1, from coordinate 97,756 downwards.
TCAGTTCCTTGCCAGCACCCATGCTGCTGGCACAACTGGCCTGCGGGGATAAAAGAGAAACGGGGGCGGATGCACGCACGCCCCACGGGCTTCCCTGGCCTTGCTGTCCACGCAGCGCCTTGTGGAGAGGGAAGACAGCTGACTCGTAGCCTGAAGAGCAGCAAGCCCTCCAGCAGGACAGTAATGAGGAGTTTCTGTTTCCAGAGGGACCTGCGGGCTCCGGCCCATGGCTTCTCACCACGGCATGTCGCGCGTCGTGGGTGGCACAGATGCCCAGCCAGGGGCCTGGCCCTGGATCGTCAGCATCCAGGATCCCTGGAAAACAGGCACGGGGCATATATGCGGAGGGTCCCTCATCAGCCCACGGTGGGTCCTCACAGCAGCCCACTGCTTCATTGAGGCCAGGTAAGGAGGACCAGGGAACGCGGACATCCCCACAACACTAGCAGGTGCCCTGTCCGCAGCACCGCGTGCTACTGCCATCCCGTCTCCTTGCAGTCCGCCCAGTGCCTGGGTACTGCAGAGCCCAGCGAGAGACTGCTCAGGAGAAGGCTGGGCTTGTGCCACTGCTTCCTAGCAGCCTCCAGCTCAACGTTCCTTGTGCCTAAGGCGTGCCAGGGCACTCGCCCCCTCCCTAGCGCTGCTTGCCTCTCTGCCTTGTGGAGCAGAAGGCAGGGAACTGCAGGGCTGCTGCAGCACATGGCTCCGCTCCCTCTGACCCCTCTCTCCCTCTGCCTTCCAGGCACATCACCATGTGGCGCGTGGTGATCGGGGCCACCCGGTTGACTCAGCTGGGCCCTGAGGCCCAAGTGCGCACTATCAAGCGGCTACTGGTTCACGAGCACTACAGTAACATCACGCAGAGGAACGACATCGCCCTGCTGGAACTGGACCAGCCTGTGCAGTGCAGCTACTCCATCCAGCTTGCCTGTGTGCCCGACGCCTCGCTGAGAGTGTCAGAGCTGACAACCTGCTACGCCAGCGGCTGGGGTTCCACGACTGCAAGATGTGAGTTCCCAAAAAGTACTCGTGTCCTGAGCGCAAGCTTGGCACGCAGGGGAGACGGGTTGGGCTTCCTGAGAGCAGAGGCGAAAGCCAGAGTCAGGCTGCGGGACGCATGCCTCTAGAGAGAGATGGGCCTGAGCCATTCCCCAAAGGGAGGCACAAGGGGACCACCGGTACAGTGCCTTCAAGGTGCAAAGCCAAGCCCTAGGGAAGGGCTTCACCCAGACAGGGGAGGAGAAATGGCAACGAGCTGCCTGGTGTTAATTCCTTTCTGTGCTCGCAGCTGGAGGATCAACTGATGTCCTGCAGGAGGCCAAGGTCCGCCTCATTGATGTCAACCTCTGTAACAGCAGCGGGTGGTACAGAGGGGCCATCCACACCCACAACCTGTGTGCTGGCTATGCGCAGGGTGGCATCGACACCTGCCAGGTAGGAGCGTGCTACGAGTCAAGCCCCAGCAGCACAGGCAGCCCTCTCACAACCGTCCCACGCAGACCCCAGCGCGTGCTTTGCCTGGCAAGTCACCCTCCCACCGCTGGGTCCCCACCGCTGCTGGGGCTCACCTCCCCTTCCCCACCTGCAGCTCCTTGCCCAGTGCCCCCCTTGCCCCAGAGGCCTGCGACTCTGCCCACAAAGCCCATCCAGTGCTCTTGGCAGCACGCAGCTCCACATCCCAAGCCTGGAGCACGTGCGTTCCACACATGAAGGATCGCTGTGCAGAGATGAGAGAGAGCCCTACCTTACAGGCCCACGACCCCCTCCCACACAAGCTCCTGTAGGCCCCGGCACCTGAGCGGGGCCTTTCTGTGCCGCAGAGCACAGCTCTGGCAGGTGCTCTGAGAGAGAAGGAGCCAGCCGTTAGCGCTGACAGAGGCCACCCAACACCGCCTTTGTCCTCTCTCCTCCGCTGCAGGGTGACAGCGGTGGTCCTCTCGTCTGCCAAGATAACAACGCAGACTACTTCTGGCTCGTTGGAGTCACCAGCTGGGGGAAAGGCTGCGCGAGAGCAAGACGGCCCGGAGTCTACACCTCCACGCAGCACTTCTACGGCTGGATCCTGGCACAGATGGACTGCGCCCGGCAGCAACGGCTACTCCAACGCCACAGCCAGGCTTCACCTCGAGCCCCTTTCAGAGGCAAGACCGATACCAACTCAATCAGGCAGGTTTACACCCTGCCCATTTCCAGTCCAGAAGCTGGTGCAATTCTTTAAACTGCTGCAGGAGCTCCTGCAGTTCCTAAGGGGGACAAAGGCCTGAGCAGCAGGACGGACAGGATCCAGTGCAGCCGGCAGCGTACCACCGCCATTTCCTTGGCAGTGCTGAAGGGCTGACGCTGACTCAGTTCTTCCAATAAAATTGCCAGTTTTCACAGCTAACCATGCTTCAGTCCGATTCAGTCTCCTGGGCAAGGCAAGGACTTCCACGCCCGGCGCCTGCAAAACGAGGCTGCAGGCAGTCAAGTAGGGCACAAAGGGAAAGAGCCACTCAAAAGGGCTGAAACCGGGCCTGGTCGGAGAGGAGGGTTCTCAGAGCCAGCGTGCGATGGAGAAGACTGGCACACTGTGGCTAGAACGAGGATAGGAAAAAAATGATGGGACATGCAGACGACTTTGGGGGTGCGCATTAAGGCACACAAGCTGCCGATTAGGGCCTGGCCTAAGCCTTAGCTCACTGAACGGCCTGTGCGAAACTCCTGAGCGTGACAAGAGAAATTGCTGACCGTAGCGAACAGACTGAGCAGCTGACAGGAGTTACAGTGCCATGAGGAAGAGCCAGATTTCACGGGTAGTTGAGGGGGATTGGTGTGAGAGGTGGCCCCACTTCACAGATAACTGAAGGGAGAGTTGGGCTCATTTTGGGGAGAGGAATCTGGCAGGGCCAGCAGTACCCAGGAAACCCCATCAGTAATGGCGTGGAAGTCCAAGGTGACCTAGCTAAGAGCACCTGCAACACCAAATCCATTCACAGATGTAGCAAACCTGGGAGCAAGGGGGGGGAAAGAAGCAAGGGGCTAGGTCCCTTGTTTGGGAGGAGACAAGGGCAGAGAAAGAGGCGTTGAGGAAGGTGAGGGGGATGTATAAGCACGGAAAATGGAGGGAAGGGGGTGGGGGTGGGGAATCAAGGCGCTAGGCGCACATAAGCCAACTTGTTTGCTTCTCTGACTCAGCCCAGCGCCTAATCCCCACAGTCCGTCCCACCTTCTTGCTGAGAGCGCTCCCAAATCCTTTTCTGTGTGGCCTCACTCTGTACCCAGTGCGGGGGTGGGTCCAGGGGCCTGGCTGCTAGCAATGGCAGAAGGGAACTCTGGTCGTAGGGACCCAGCGGTTGGAGACACCAAGTGTCTAGGGCCAGCTACTGGTGGGAGCACTGGCTGCGCGGGCAAGTTGCTCTTGAGCTTGAAGCTGGACTAGTTCACGAGCAAGAGGAGATACAGAGCTGGAAAGGCCCAAGGTCCGTGCCAACCACTGGGTAAGTAGTTCGACATCCAGCCACGGATTTTAGTTGAACTTACTTCCCTTGCTAATATTTAAGGCACTGGGAGAAGGCTGGGCTTGTGCCACTGCTTCCTAGCAGCCTCCAGCTCGACATTCCTTGTGCCTAAGGCGTGCCAGGGCACTCGCCCCCTCCCTAGCGCTGCTTTCCCCTTTCCATTATGAAGCAGGAGGCAGGGGACTGCAGGGCTGCTGCAGCACATGGCTCCGCTCCCTCTGACCCCCTCTCTCCCTCTGCCTTCCCGGCACATCACCATGTGGCACGTGGTGATCGGGGCCACCCGGTTGCCTCAGCTGGGCCCTGAGGCCCAAGCGTGCAGTATCAAGCAGCTACCGGTTCACGAGCACTACAGTAACATCGCGCAGAGGAACGACATCGCCCTGCTGGAACTGGACCGGCCAATGCCCTCTAGCCTCCAGGGACCTAGCCCCGCTCAGCAAATGCAACGCACGGGGCTGGCTCCTGCTTTCCTCCCGTGACTGCCCTGCACTCCAGCATGGGAGCAAGGCTCCACCATGCAGCTCTAGAAGGTAGACGGAGGAGATGAGGCTGAAACAGGATTTACCAAAGCCATGGATGTCGTGGTTTAACCCCAGCTGGCAACTAAGCACCACACAGCCACTCGCCCACTCCCCCCAGGTGGGATGGGGGAGAGAATCGGAAGGGTAAAAGTGAGAAAACTCGCGGCTTGAGATAAAGACAGTTCCATAGGTGGAGCAAAAGCTGCGCAGGCAAGCAAAGCAAAACAAGGAATTCGTTCACTACTTCCCACCGGCAGGCAGGTGTTCAGCCATCTCCAGGAAAGTAGGGCTCCATCACGCGTAAACGGCTACTTGGGAAGACAAACGCCATCACCCCGCACGTCCCCCCCTTCCTTCTTCTTCCCCCAGCTTTCTATGCTGAGCATGACGTCCTATGGTATGGAATATCCCTTGGTCAGTTGGGGTCAGCTGTCCCAGCTGTGTCGCCTCCCAACTTTTTGTGCACCCCCAGCCTACTCGCTGGTGGGGCGGTGTGAGAAGCAGAAAAGGCCTTGACTCTGTGTAAGCACTGCTTAGCAGTAACTAAAACATCCCTGCTTTATCAACACTGTTTCCAGCACAAATCCAAAGCACAGCCCCATACTAGCTACTAAGAAGAAAACTAACGCTACCCCAGCCAAAACCAGCACAATGGAGAATGGCGTGTGGTGCTGAGAGCGGGAGCACCCTTCTCTGGCTAGAGCCTAAAACTGCGTGTCCTTGGCCACGCGCACCAGGGGCCACAACTGCCCTTGTCGGTGTTGGCCCAGAACAGCAACGTAACTCATAGACAGCAAGGACAGGAAGCCTGCCAGAGGCTGTTGCTGTGGCTGACGTAGCCAGGACGGCCTGTGCTGCGTCTGCGTTTCACTGGGCTTTGTGCCGGAAGGCTGACACTGCTTGGGTACGCCTGCCTTAGTTGGCTTCCACATCACTGCTTGCCCGCCGCAGCTATAACCAGATTGGCTCTTCAGTGCCCAGACACGTGCCTACTGCCTGGAGCAGTTCTGTTCTCTGGCGTATGCTTTTTGGGAAGGAGCTGGTGGCAAACGGCTGCAGGGAGCAGGGTGGCAGTGAACTTCCCAAAGAGGCTATGATGCCCCACTTGGTTTTTTCCTGCCAGCTGTTAGCAGGCAGGGCTCGGAGGCAGGCGCTGCTGCCTGCCACGGGGCCTGCACGCCTTCATCCCACAAGCACAGCATTCAGTGCTAGGTGGGGTGGGGTGGGGTGGGGGGGGGCGACTGTCGGGGGCGTCCGATGCCAGCTTCTGCCTCCCCTCCTGCTTGGAACCCCCCCATGTTGCCCCCCCTGCCCCGAGAGGCCACCACGCCCAGCACCCGGAACCAGCGACTCTGTGACATCAGCCCCGGAACCGAGGGCACCGCGGGCAACGTGAGTCCAGCGGGCACTACGTTGTTTGCCGCACTGGTGGCGACGAGCTCTCCGTGCTTGCAGCTGCCACGTGTCGCTGGCAGCGATGAATTTGCTCCGCCTCCTCGTCCTGCTGGCCCTGTGCGGGCTTGCGCACGGCACGTGGGACACCTGCGGGTAAGTAAGTGGCCCAAGGCTCCGGCAGGGAGCTTGGGCAACCCTTACGGGGTTCACTGGAGGGTGCCCGCTTGTCCCCCGTGGCCACGCCACAGCTTCCTGAACCCCACCTGGGAACTTCAGTTCCTTGCCAGCACCCATGCTGCTGGCACAACTGGCCTGCGGGGATAAAAGAGAAACGGGGGCGGATGCACGCACGCCCCACGGGCTTCCCTGGCCTTGCTGTCCACGCAGCGCCTTGTGGAGAGGGAAGACAGCTGACTCGTAGCCTGAAGAGCAGCAAGCCCTCCAGCAGGACAGTAATGAGGAGTTTCTGTTTCCAGAGGGACCTGCGGGCTCCGGCCCATGGCTTCTCACCACGGCATGTCGCGCGTCGTGGGTGGCACAGATGCCCAGCCAGGGGCCTGGCCCTGGATCGTCAGCATCCAGGATCCCTGGAAAACAGGCACGGGGCATATATGCGGAGGGTCCCTCATCAGCCCACGGTGGGTCCTCACAGCAGCCCACTGCTTCATTGAGGCCAGGTAAGGAGGACCAGGGAACGCGGACATCCCCACAACACTAGCAGGTGCCCTGTCCGCAGCACCGCGTGCTACTGCCATCCCGTCTCCTTGCAGTCCGCCCAGTGCCTGGGTACTGCAGAGCCCAGCGAGAGACTGCTCAGGAGAAGGCTGGGCTTGTGCCACTGCTTCCTAGCAGCCTCCAGCTCAACGTTCCTTGTGCCTAAGGCGTGCCAGGGCACTCGCCCCCTCCCTAGCGCTGCTTGCCTCTCTGCCTTGTGGAGCAGAAGGCAGGGAACTGCAGGGCTGCTGCAGCACATGGCTCCGCTCCCTCTGACCCCTCTCTCCCTCTGCCTTCCAGGCACATCACCATGTGGCGCGTGGTGATCGGGGCCACCCGGTTGACTCAGCTGGGCCCTGAGGCCCAAGTGCGCACTATCAAGCGGCTACTGGTTCACGAGCACTACAGTAACATCACGCAGAGGAACGACATCGCCCTGCTGGAACTGGACCAGCCTGTGCAGTGCAGCTACTCCATCCAGCTTGCCTGTGTGCCCGACGCCTCGCTGAGAGTGTCAGAGCTGACAACCTGCTACGCCAGCGGCTGGGGTTCCACGACTGCAAGATGTGAGTTCCCAAAAAGTACTCGTGTCCTGAGCGCAAGCTTGGCACGCAGGGGAGACGGGTTGGGCTTCCTGAGAGCAGAGGCGAAAGCCAGAGTCAGGCTGCGGGGACGCATGCCTCTAGAGAGAGATGGGCCTGAGCCATTCCCCAAAGGGAGGCACAAGGGGACCACCGGTACAGTGCCTTCAAGGTGCAAAGCCAAGCCCTAGGGAAGGGCTTCACCCAGACAGGGGAGGAGAAATGGCAACGAGCTGCCTGGTGTTAATTCCTTTCTGTGCTCACAGCTGGAGGATCAACTGATGTCCTGCAGGAGGCCAAGGTCCGCCTCATTGATGTCAACCTCTGTAACAGCAGCGGGTGGTACAGAGGGGCCATCCACACCCACAACCTGTGTGCTGGCTATGCGCAGGGTGGCATCGACACCTGCCAGGTAGGAGCGTGCTACGAGTCAAGCCCCAGCAGCACAGGCAGCCCTCTCACAACCGTCCCACGCAGACCCCAGCGCGTGCTTTGCCTGGCAAGTCACCCTCCCACCGCTGGGTCCTCACCGCTGCTGGGGCTCACCTCCCCTTCCCCACCTGCAGCTCCTTGCCCAGTGCCCCCCTTGCCCCAGAGGCCTGCGACTCTGCCCACAAAGCCCATCCAGTGCTCTTGGCAGCACGCAGCTCCACATCCCAAGCCTGGAGCACGTGCGTTCCACACATGAAGGATCGCTGTGCAGAGATGAGAGAGAGCCCTACCTTACAGGCCCACGACCCCCTCCCACACAAGCTCCTGTAGGCCCCGGCACCTGAGCGGGGCCTTTCTGTGCCGCAGAGCACAGCTCTGGCAGGTGCTGTGAGAGAGAAGGAGCCAGCCGTAGCGCTGACAGAGGCCACCCAACACCGCCTTTGTCCTCTCTCCTCCGCTGCAGGGTGACAGCGGTGGTCCTCTCGTCTGCCAAGATAACAACGCAGACTACTTCTGGCTCGTTGGAGTCACCAGCTGGGGGAAAGGCTGCGCGAGAGCAAGACGGCCCGGAGTCTACACCTCCACGCAGCACTTCTACGGCTGGATCCTGGCACAGATGGGACTGCGCCCGGCAGCAACGGCTACTCCAACGCCACAGCCAGGCTTCACCTCGAGCCCCTTTCAGAGGCCAAGACCGATACCAACTCAATCAGGCAGGTTTACACCCTGCCCATTTCCAGTCCAGAAGCTGGTGCAATTCTTTAAACTGCTGCAGGAGCTCCTGCAGTTCCTAAGGGGGACAAAGGCCTGAGCAGCAGGACGGACAGGATCCAGTGCAGCCGGCAGCGTACCACCGCCATTTCCTTGGCAGTGCTGAAGGGCTGACGCTGACTCAGTTCTTCCAATAAAATTGCCAGTTTTCACAGCTAACCATGCTTCAGTCCGATTCAGTCTCCTGGGCAAGGCAAGGACTTCCACGCCCGGCGCCTGCAAAACGAGGCTGCAGGCAGTCAAGTAGGGCACAAAGGGAAAGAGCCACTCAAAAGGGCTGAAACCGGGCCTGGTCGGAGAGGAGGGTTCTCAGAGCCAGCGTGCGATGGAGAAGACTGGCACACTGTGGCTAGAACGAGGATAGGAAAAAAATGATGGGACATGCAGACGACTTTGGGGGTGCGCATTAAGGCACACAAGCTGCCGATTAGGGCCTGGCCTAAGCCTTAGCTCACTGAACGGCCTGTGCGAAACTCCTGAGCGTGACAAGAGAAATTGCTGACCGTAGCGAACAGACTGAGCAGCTGACAGGAGTTACAGTGCCATGAGGAAGAGCCAGATTTCACGGGTAGTTGAGGGGGATTGGTGTGAGAGGTGGCCCCACTTCACAGATAACTGAAGGGAGAGTTGGGCTCATTTTGGGGAGAGGAATCTGGCAGGGCCAGCAGTACCCAGGAAACCCCATCAGTAATGGCGTGGAAGTCCAAGGTGACCTAGCTAAGAGCACCTGCAACACCAAATCCATTCACAGATGTAGCAAACCTGGGAGCAAGGGGGGGGAAAGAAGCAAGGGGCTAGGTCCCTTGTTTGGGAGGAGACAAGGGCAGAGAAAGAGGCGTTGAGGAAGGTGAGGGGGATGTATAAGCACGGAAAATGGAGGGAAGGGGGTGGGGGTGGGGAATCAAGGCGCTAGGCGCACATAAGCCAACTTGTTTGCTTCTCTGACTCAGCCCAGCGCCTAATCCCCACAGTCCGTCCCACCTTCTTGCTGAGAGCGCTCCCAAATCCTTTTCTGTGTGGCCTCACTCTGTACCCAGTGCGGGGGTGGGTCCAGGGGCCTGGCTGCTAGCAATGGCAGAAGGGAACTCTGGTCGTAGGGACCCAGCGGTTGGAGACACCAAGTGTCTAGGGCCAGCTACTGGTGGGAGCACTGGCTGCGCGGGCAAGTTGCTCTTGAGCTTGAAGCTGGACTAGTTCACGAGCAAGAGGAGATACAGAGCTGGAAAGGCCCAAGGTCCGTGCCAACCACTGGGTAAGTAGTTCGACATCCAGCCACGGATTTTAGTTGAACTTACTTCCCTTGCTAATATTTAAGGCACTGGGAGAAGGCTGGGCTTGTGCCACTGCTTCCTAGCAGCCTCCAGCTCGACATTCCTTGTGCCTAAGGCGTGCCAGGGCACTCGCCCCCTCCCTAGCGCTGCTTTCCCCTTTCCATTATGAAGCAGGAGGCAGGGGACTGCAGGGCTGCTGCAGCACATGGCTCCGCTCCCTCTGACCCCCTCTCTCCCTCTGCCTTCCCGGCACATCACCATGTGGCACGTGGTGATCGGGGCCACCCGGTTGCCTCAGCTGGGCCCTGAGGCCCAAGCGTGCAGTATCAAGCAGCTACCGGTTCACGAGCACTACAGTAACATCGCGCAGAGGAACGACATCGCCCTGCTGGAACTGGACCGGCCAATGCCCTCTAGCCTCCAGGGACCTAGCCCCGCTCAGCAAATGCAACGCACGGGGCTGGCTCCTGCTTTCCTCCCGTGACTGCCCTGCACTCCAGCATGGGAGCAAGGCTCCACCATGCAGCTCTAGAAGGTAGACGGAGGAGATGAGGCTGAAACAGGATTTACCAAAGCCATGGATGTCGTGGTTTAACCCCAGCTGGCAACTAAGCACCACACAGCCACTCGCCCACTCCCCCCAGGTGGGATGGGGGAGAGAATCGGAAGGGTAAAAGTGAGAAAACTCGCGGCTTGAGATAAAGACAGTTCCATAGGTGGAGCAAAAGCTGCGCAGGCAAGCAAAGCAAAACAAGGAATTCGTTCACTACTTCCCACCGGCAGGCAGGTGTTCAGCCATCTCCAGGAAAGTAGGGCTCCATCACGCGTAAACGGCTACTTGGGAAGACAAACGCCATCACCCCGCACGTCCCCCCCTTCCTTCTTCTTCCCCCAGCTTTCTATGCTGAGCATGACGTCCTATGGTATGGAATATCCCTTTGGTCAGTTGGGGTCAGCTGTCCCAGCTGTGTCGCCTCCCAACTTTTTGTGCACCCCCAGCCTACTCGCTGGTGGGGCGGTGTGAGAAGCAGAAAAGGCCTTGACTCTGTGTAAGCACTGCTTAGCAGTAACTAAAACATCCCTGCTTTATCAACACTGTTTCCAGCACAAATCCAAAGCACAGCCCCATACTAGCTACTAAGAAGAAAACTAACGCTACCCCAGCCAAAACCAGCACAATGGAGAATGGCGTGTGGTGCTGAGAGCGGGAGCACCCTTCTCTGGCTAGAGCCTAAAACTGCGTGTCCTTGGCCACGCGCACCAGGGGCCACAACTGCCCTTGTCGGTGTTGGCCCAGAACAGCAACGTAACTCATAGACAGCAAGGACAGGAAGCCTGCCAGAGGCTGTTGCTGTGGCTGACGTAGCCAGGACGGCCTGTGCTGCGTCTGCGTTTCACTGGGCTTTGTGCCGGAAGGCTGACACTGCTTGGGTACGCCTGCCTTAGTTGGCTTCCACATCACTGCTTGCCCGCCGCAGCTATAACCAGATTGGCTCTTCAGTGCCCAGACACGTGCCTACTGCCTGGAGCAGTTCTGTTCTCTGGCGTATGCTTTTTGGGAAGGAGCTGGTGGCAAACGGCTGCAGGGAGCAGGGTGGCAGTGAACTTCCCAAAGAGGCTATGATGCCCCACTTGGTTTTTTCCTGCCAGCTGTTAGCAGGCAGGGCTCGGAGGCAGGCGCTGCTGCCTGCCACGGGGCCTGCACGCCTTCATCCCACAAGCACAGCATTCAGTGCTAGGTGGGGTGGGGTGGGGTGGGGGGGGGCGACTGTCGGGGGCGTCCGATGCCAGCTTCTGCCTCCCCTCCTGCTTGGAACCCCCCCATGTTGCCCCCCCTGCCCCGAGAGGCCACCACGCCCAGCACCCGGAACCAGCGACTCTGTGACATCAGCCCCGGAACCGAGGGCACCGCGGGCAACGTGAGTCCAGCGGGCACTACGTTGTTTGCCGCACTGGTGGCGACGAGCTCTCCGTGCTTGCAGCTGCCACGTGTCGCTGGCAGCGATGAATTTGCTCCGCCTCCTCGTCCTGCTGGCCCTGTGCGGGCTTGCGCACGGCACGTGGGACACCTGCGGGTAAGTAAGTGGCCCAAGGCTCCGGCAGGGAGCTTGGGCAACCCTTACGGGGTTCACTGGAGGGTGCCCGCTTGTCCCCCGTGGCCACGCCACAGCTTCCTGAACCCCACCTGGGAACTTCAGTTCCTTGCCAGCACCCATGCTGCTGGCACAACTGGCCTGCGGGGATAAAAGAGAAACGGGGGCGGATGCACGCACGCCCCACGGGCTTCCCTGGCCTTGCTGTCCACGCAGCGCCTTGTGGAGAGGGAAGACAGCTGACTCGTAGCCTGAAGAGCAGCAAGCCCTCCAGCAGGACAGTAATGAGGAGTTTCTGTTTCCAGAGGGACCTGCGGGCTCCGGCCCATGGCTTCTCACCACGGCATGTCGCGCGTCGTGGGTGGCACAGATGCCCAGCCAGGGGCCTGGCCCTGGATCGTCAGCATCCAGGATCCCTGGAAAACAGGCACGGGGCATATATGCGGAGGGTCCCTCATCAGCCCACGGTGGGTCCTCACAGCAGCCCACTGCTTCATTGAGGCCAGGTAAGGAGGACCAGGGAACGCGGACATCCCCACAACACTAGCAGGTGCCCTGTCCGCAGCACCGCGTGCTACTGCCATCCCGTCTCCTTGCAGTCCGCCCAGTGCCTGGGTACTGCAGAGCCCAGCGAGAGACTGCTCAGGAGAAGGCTGGGCTTGTGCCACTGCTTCCTAGCAGCCTCCAGCTCAACGTTCCTTGTGCCTAAGGCGTGCCAGGGCACTCGCCCCCTCCCTAGCGCTGCTTGCCTCTCTGCCTTGTGGAGCAGAAGGCAGGGAACTGCAGGGCTGCTGCAGCACATGGCTCCGCTCCCTCTGACCCCTCTCTCCCTCTGCCTTCCAGGCACATCACCATGTGGCGCGTGGTGATCGGGGCCACCCGGTTGACTCAGCTGGGCCCTGAGGCCCAAGTGCGCACTATCAAGCGGCTACTGGTTCACGAGCACTACAGTAACATCACGCAGAGGAACGACATCGCCCTGCTGGAACTGGACCAGCCTGTGCAGTGCAGCTACTCCATCCAGCTTGCCTGTGTGCCCGACGCCTCGCTGAGAGTGTCAGAGCTGACAACCTGCTACGCCAGCGGCTGGGGTTCCACGACTGCAAGATGTGAGTTCCCAAAAAGTACTCGTGTCCTGAGCGCAAGCTTGGCACGCAGGGGAGACGGGTTGGGCTTCCTGAGAGCAGAGGCGAAAGCCAGAGTCAGGCTGCGGGGACGCATGCCTCTAGAGAGAGATGGGCCTGAGCCATTCCCCAAAGGGAGGCACAAGGGGACCACCGGTACAGTGCCTTCAAGGTGCAAAGCCAAGCCCTAGGGAAGGGCTTCACCCAGACAGGGGAGGAGAAATGGCAACGAGCTGCCTGGTGTTAATTCCTTTCTGTGCTCACAGCTGGAGGATCAACTGATGTCCTGCAGGAGGCCAAGGTCCGCCTCATTGATGTCAACCTCTGTAACAGCAGCGGGTGGTACAGAGGGGCCATCCACACCCACAACCTGTGTGCTGGCTATGCGCAGGGTGGCATCGACACCTGCCAGGTAGGAGCGTGCTACGAGTCAAGCCCCAGCAGCACAGGCAGCCCTCTCACAACCGTCCCACGCAGACCCCAGCGCGTGCTTTGCCTGGCAAGTCACCCTCCCACCGCTGGGTCCCCACCGCTGCTGGGGCTCACCTCCCCTTCCCCACCTGCAGCTCCTTGCCCAGTGCCCCCCTTGCCCCAGAGGCCTGCGACTCTGCCCACAAAGCCCATCCAGTGCTCTTGGCAGCACGCAGCTCCACATCCCAAGCCTGGAGCACGTGCGTTCCACACATGAAGGATCGCTGTGCAGAGATGAGAGAGAGCCCTACCTTACAGGCCCACGACCCCCTCCCACACAAGCTCCTGTAGGCCCCGGCACCTGAGCGGGGCCTTTCTGTGCCGCAGAGCACAGCTCTGGCAGGTGCTGTGAGAGAGAAGGAGCCAGCCGTAGCGCTGACAGAGGCCACCCAACACCGCCTTTGTCCTCTCTCCTCCGCTGCAGGGTGACAGCGGTGGTCCTCTCGTCTGCCAAGATAACAACGCAGACTACTTCTGGCTCGTTGGAGTCACCAGCTGGGGGAAAGGCTGCGCGAGAGCAAGACGGCCCGGAGTCTACACCTCCACGCAGCACTTCTACGGCTGGATCCTGGCACAGATGGGACTGCGCCCGGCAGCAACGGCTACTCCAACGCCACAGCCAGGCTTCACCTCGAGCCCCTTTCAGAGGCCAAGACCGATACCAACTCAATCAGGCAGGTTTACACCCTGCCCATTTCCAGTCCAGAAGCTGGTGCAATTCTTTAAACTGCTGCAGGAGCTCCTGCAGTTCCTAAGGGGGACAAAGGCCTGAGCAGCAGGACGGACAGGATCCAGTGCAGCCGGCAGCGTACCACCGCCATTTCCTTGGCAGTGCTGAAGGGCTGACGCTGACTCAGTTCTTCCAATAAAATTGCCAGTTTTCACAGCTAACCATGCTTCAGTCCGATTCAGTCTCCTGGGCAAGGCAAGGACTTCCACGCCCGGCGCCTGCAAAACGAGGCTGCAGGCAGTCAAGTAGGGCACAAAGGGAAAGAGCCACTCAAAAGGGCTGAAACCGGGCCTGGTCGGAGAGGGGGGTTCTCAGAGCCAGCGTGCGATGGAGAAGACTGGCACACTGTGGCTAGAACGAGGATAGGAAAAAAATGATGGGACATGCAGACGACTTTGGGGGTGCGCATTAGGGCACACAAGCTGCCGATTAGGGCCTGGCCTAAGCCTTAGCTCACTGAACGGCCTGTGCAAAACTCCTGAGCGTGACAAGAGAAATTGCTGACCGTAGCGAACAGACTGAGCAGCTGACAGGAGTTACAGTGCCATGAGGAAGAGCCAGATTTCACGGGTAGTTGAGGGGGATTGGTGTGAGAGGTGGCCCCACTTCACAGATAACTGAAGGGAGAGTTGGGCTCATTTTGGGGAGAGGAATCTGGCAGGGCCAGCAGTACCCAGGAAACCCCATCAGTAATGGCGTGGAAGTCCAAGGTGACCTAGCTAAGAGCACCTGCAACACCAAATCCATTCACAGATGTAGCAAACCTGGGAGCAAGGGGGGGGAAAGAAGCAAGGGGCTAGGTCCCTTGTTTGGGAGGAGACAAGGGCAGAGAAAGAGGCGTTGAGGAAGGTGAGGGGGATGTATAAGCACGGAAAATGGAGGGAAGGGGGTGGGGGTGGGGAATCAAGGCGCTAGGCGCACATAAGCCAACTTGTTTGCTTCTCTGACTCAGCCCAGCGCCTAATCCCCACAGTCCGTCCCACCTTCTTGCTGAGAGCGCTCCCAAATCCTTTTCTGTGTGGCCTCACTCTGTACCCAGTGCGGGGGTGGGTCCAGGGGCCTGGCTGCTAGCAATGGCAGAAGGGAACTCTGGTCGTAGGGACCCAGCGGTTGGAGACACCAAGTGTCTAGGGCCAGCTACTGGTGGGAGCACTGGCTGCGCGGGCAAGTTGCTCTTGAGCTTGAAGCTGGACTAGTTCACGAGCAAGAGGAGATACAGAGCTGGAAAGGCCCAAGGTCCGTGCCAACCACTGGGTAAGTAGTTCGACATCCAGCCACGGATTTTAGTTGAACTTACTTCCCTTGCTAATATTTAAGGCACTGGGAGAAGGCTGGGCTTGTGCCACTGCTTCCTAGCAGCCTCCAGCTCGACATTCCTTGTGCCTAAGGCGTGCCAGGGCACTCGCCCCCTCCCTAGCGCTGCTTTCCCCTTTCCATTATGAAGCAGGAGGCAGGGGACTGCTGGGCTGCTGCAGCACATGGCTCCGCTCCCTCTGACCCCCTCTCTCCCTCTGCCTTCCCGGCACATCACCATGTGGCACGTGGTGATCGGGGCCACCCGGTTGCCTCAGCTGGGCCCTGAGGCCCAAGCGTGCAGTATCAAGCAGCTACCGGTTCACGAGCACTACAGTAACATCGCGCAGAGGAACGACATCGCCCTGCTGGAACTGGACCGGCCAATGCCCTCTAGCCTCCAGGGACCTAGCCCCGCTCAGCAAATGCAACGCACGGGGCTGGCTCCTGCTTTCCTCCCGTGACTGCCCTGCACTCCAGCATGGGAGCAAGGCTCCACCATGCAGCTCTAGAAGGTAGACGGAGGAGATGAGGCTGAAACAGGATTTACCAAAGCCATGGATGTCGTGGTTTAACCCCAGCTGGCAACTAAGCACCACACAGCCACTCGCTCACTCCCCCCAGGTGGGATGGGGGAGAGAATCGGAAGGGTAAAAGTGAGAAAACTCGCGGCTTGAGATAAAGACAGTTCCATAGGTGGAGCAAAAGCTGCGCAGGCAAGCAAAGCAAAACAAGGAATTCGTTCACTACTTCCCACCGGCAGGCAGGTGTTCAGCCATCTCCAGGAAAGTAGGGCTCCATCACGCGTAAACGGCTACTTGGGAAGACAAACGCCATCACCCCGCACGTCCCCCCCTTCCTTCTTCTTCCCCCAGCTTTCTATGCTGAGCATGACGTCCTATGGTATGGAATATCCCTTTGGTCAGTTGGGGTCAGCTGTCCCAGCTGTGTCGCCTCCCAACTTTTTGTGCACCCCCAGCCTACTCGCTGGTGGGGCGGTGTGAGAAGCAGAAAAGGCCTTGACTCTGTGTAAGCACTGCTTAGCAGTAACTAAAACATCCCTGCTTTATCAACACTGTTTCCAGCACAAATCCAAAGCACAGCCCCATACTAGCTACCAAGAAGAAAACTAACGCTACCCCAGCCAAAACCAGCACAATGGAGAATGGCGTGTGGTGCTGAGAGCGGGAGCACCCTTCTCTGGCTAGAGCCTAAAACTGCGTGTCCTTGGCCACGCGCACCAGGGGCCACAACTGCCCTTGTCGGTGTTGGCCCAGAACAGCAACGTAACTCATAGACAGCAAGGACAGGAAGCCTGCCAGAGGCTGTTGCTGTGGCTGACGTAGCCAGGACGGCCTGTGCTGCGTCTGCGTTTCACTGGGCTTTGTGCCGGAAGGCTGACACTGCTTGGGTACGCCTGCCTTAGTTGGCTTCCACATCACTGCTTGCCCGCCGCAGCTATAACCAGATTGGCTCTTCAGTGCCCAGACACGTGCCTACTGCCTGGAGCAGTTCTGTTCTCTGGCGTATGCTTTTTGGGAAGGAGCTGGTGGCAAACGGCTGCAGGGAGCAGGGTGGCAGTGAACTTCCCAAAGAGGCTATGATGCCCCACTTGGTTTTTTCCTGCCAGCTGTTAGCAGGCAGTGCTCGGAGGCAGGCGCTGCTGCCTGCCACGGGGCCTGCACGCCTTCATCCCACAAGCACAGCATTCAGTGCTGGGTGGGGTGGGGTGGGGGTGGGGGGGCGACTGTCGGGGGCGTCCGATGCCAGCTTCTGCCTCCCCTCCTGCTTGGAACCCCCCCATGTTGCCCCCCCTGCCCCGAGAGGCCACCACGCCCAGCACCCGGAACCAGCGACTCTGTGACATCAGCCCCGGAACCGAGGGCACCGCGGGCAACGTGAGTCCAGCGGGCACTACGTCGTTTGCCGCACTGGTGGCGACGAGCTCTCCGTGCTTGCAGCTGCCACGTGTCGCTGGCAGCGATGAATTTGCTCCGCCTCCTCGTCCTGCTGGCCCTGTGCGGGCTTGCGCACGGCACGTGGGACACCTGCGGGTAAGTAAGCGGCCCAAGGCTCCGGCAGGGAGCTTGGGCAACCCTTACGGGGTTCACTGGAGGGTGCCCGCTTGTCCCCCGTGGCCACGCCACAGCTTCCTGAACCCCACCTGGGAACTTCAGTTCCTTGCCAGCACCCATGCTGCTGGCACAACTGGCCTGCGGGGATAAAAGGGAAACGGGGGCGGATGCACGCACGCCCCACGGGCTTCCCTGGCCTTGCTGTCCACGCAGCGCCTTGTGGAGAGGGAAGACAGCTGACTCGTAGCCTGAAGAGCAGCAAGCCCTCCAGCAGGACAGTAATGAGGAGTTTCTGTTTCCAGAGGGACCTGCGGGCTCCGGCCCATGGCTTCTCACCACGGCATGTCGCGCGTCGTGGGTGGCACAGATGCCCAGCCAGGGGCCTGGCCTTGGATCGTCAGCATCCAGGATCCCTGGAAAACAGGCACGGGGCATATATGCGGAGGGTCCCTCATCAGCCCACAGTGGGTCCTCACAGCAGCCCACTGCTTCATTGAGGCCAGGTAAGGAGGACCAGGGAACGCGGACATCCCCACAACACTAGCAGGTGCCCTGTCCGCAGCACCGCGTGCTACTGCCATCCCGTCTCCTTGCAGTCCGCCCAGTGCCTGGGTACTGCAGAGCCCAGCTGAGAGACTGCTCAGGAGAAGGCTGGGCTTGTGCCACTGCTTCCTAGCAGCCTCCAGCTCAACATTCCTTGTGCCTAAGGCGTGCCAGGGCACTCGCCCCCTCCCTAGCGCTGCTTGCCTCTCTGCCTTGTGGAGCAGAAGGCAGGGAACTGCAGGGCTGCTGCAGCACATGGCTCCGCTCCCTCTGACCCCTCTCTCCCTCTGCCTTCCAGGCACATCACCATGTGGCGCGTGGTGATCGGGGCCACCCGGTTGACTCAGCTGGGCCCTGAGGCCCAAGTGCGCACTATCAAGCGGCTACTGGTTCACGAGCACTACAGTAACATCACGCAGAGGAACGACATCGCCCTGCTGGAACTGGACCAGCCTGTGCAGTGCAGCTACTCCATCCAGCTTGCCTGTGTGCCCGACGCCTCGCTGAGAGTGTCAGAGCTGACAACCTGCTACGCCAGCGGCTGGGGTTCCACGACTGCAAGATGTGAGTTCCCAAAAAGTACTCGTGTCCTGAGCGCAAGCTTGGCACGCAGGGGAGACGGGTTGGGCTTCCTGAGAGCAGAGGCGAAAGCCAGAGTCAGGCTGCGGGGACGCATGCCTCTAGAGAGAGATGGGCCTGAGCCATTCCCCAAAGGGAGGCACAAGGGGACCACCGGTACAGTGCCTTCAAGGTGCAAAGCCAAGCCCTAGGGAAGGGCTTCACCCAGACAGGGGAGGAGAAATGGCAACGAGCTGCCTGGTGTTAATTCCTTTCTGTGCTCGCAGCTGGAGGATCAACTGATGTCCTGCAGGAGGCCAAGGTCCGCCTCATTGATGTCAACCTCTGTAACAGCAGCGGGTGGTACAGAGGGGCCATCCACACCCACAACCTGTGTGCTGGCTATGCGCAGGGTGGCATCGACACCTGCCAGGTAGGAGCGTGCTACGAGTCAAGCCCCAGCAGCACAGGCAGCCCTCTCACAACCGTCCCACGCAGACCCCAGCGCGTGCTTTGCCTGGCAAGTCACCCTCCCACCGCTGGGTCCCCACCGCTGCTGGGGCTCACCTCCCCTTCCCCACCTGCAGCTCCTTGCCCAGTGCCCCCCTTGCCCCAGAGGCCTGCGACTCTGCCCACAAAGCCCATCCAGTGCTCTTGGCAGCACGCAGCTCCACATCCCAAGCCTGGAGCACGTGCGTTCCACACATGAAGGATCGCTGTGCAGAGATGAGAGAGAGCCCTACCTTACAGGCCCACGACCCCCTCCCACACAAGCTCCTGTAGGCCCCGGCACCTGAGCGGGGCCTTTCTGTGCCGCAGAGCACAGCTCTGGCAGGTGCTGTGAGAGAGAAGGAGCCAGCCGTAGCGCTGACAGAGGCCACCCAACACCGCCTTTGCCCTCTCTCCTCCGCTGCAGGGTGACAGCGGTGGTCCTCTCGTCTGCCAAGATAACAACGCAGACTACTTCTGGCTCGTTGGAGTCACCAGCTGGGGGAAAGGCTGCGCGAGAGCAAGACGGCCCGGAGTCTACACCTCCACGCAGCACTTCTACGGCTGGATCCTGGCACAGATGGGACTGCGCCCGGCAGCAACGGCTACTCCAACGCCACAGCCAGGCTTCACCTCGAGCCCCTTTCAGAGGCCAAGACCGATACCAACTCAATCAGGCAGGTTTACACCCTGCCCATTTCCACTCCAGAAGCTGGTGCAATTCTTTAAACTGCTGCAGGAGCTCCTGCAGTTCCTAAGGGGGACAAAGGCCTGAGCAGCAGGACGGACAGGATCCAGTGCAGCCGGCAGCGTACCACCGCCATTTCCTTGGCAGTGCTGAAGGGCTGACGCTGACTCAGTTCTTCCAATAAAATTGCCAGTTTTCACAGCTAACCATGCTTCAGTCCGATTCAGTCTCCTGGGCAAGGCAAGGACTTCCACGCCCGGCGCCTGCAAAACGAGGCTGCAGGCAGTCAAGTAGGGCACAAAGGGAAAGAGCCACTCAAAAGGGCTGAAACCGGGCCTGGTCGGAGAGGAGGGTTCTCAGAGCCAGCGTGCGATGGAGAAGACTGGCACACTGTGGCTAGAACGAGGATAGGAAAAAAATGATGGGACATGCAGACGACTTTGGGGGTGCGCATTAAGGCACACAAGCTGCCGATTAGGGCCTGGCCTAAGCCTTAGCTCACTGAACGGCCTGTGCGAAACTCCTGAGCGTGACAAGAGAAATTGCTGACCGTAGCGAACAGACTGAGCAGCTGACAGGAGTTACAGTGCCATGAGGAAGAGCCAGATTTCACGGGTAGTTGAGGGGGATTGGTGTGAGAGGTGGCCCCACTTCACAGATAACTGAAGGGAGAGTTGGGCTCATTTTGGGGAGAGGAATCTGGCAGGGCCAGCAGTACCCAGGAAACCCCATCAGTAATGGCGTGGAAGTCCAAGGTGACCTAGCTAAGAGCACCTGCAACACCAAATCCATTCACAGATGTAGCAAACCTGGGAGCAAGGGGGGGGAAAGAAGCAAGGGGCTAGGTCCCTTGTTTGGGAGGAGACAAGGGCAGAGAAAGAGGCGTTGAGGAAGGTGAGGGGGATGTATAAGCACGGAAAATGGAGGGAAGGGGGTGGGGGTGGGGAATCAAGGCGCTAGGCGCACATAAGCCAACTTGTTTGCTTCTCTGACTCAGCCCAGCGCCTAATCCCCACAGTCCGTCCCACCTTCTTGCTGAGAGCGCTCCCAAATCCTTTTCTGTGTGGCCTCACTCTGTACCCAGTGCGGGGGTGGGTCCAGGGGCCTGGCTGCTAGCAATGGCAGAAGGGAACTCTGGTCGTAGGGACCCAGCGGTTGGAGACACCAAGTGTCTAGGGCCAGCTACTGGTGGGAGCACTGGCTGCGCGGGCAAGTTGCTCTTGAGCTTGAAGCTGGACTAGTTCACGAGCAAGAGGAGATACAGAGCTGGAAAGGCCCAAGGTCCGTGCCAACCACTGGGTAAGTAGTTCGACATCCAGCCACGGATTTTAGTTGAACTTACTTCCCTTGCTAATATTTAAGGCACTGGGAGAAGGCTGGGCTTGTGCCACTGCTTCCTAGCAGCCTCCAGCTCGACATTCCTTGTGCCTAAGGCGTGCCAGGGCACTCGCCCCCTCCCTAGCGCTGCTTTCCCCTTTCCATTATGAAGCAGGAGGCAGGGGACTGCTGGGCTGCTGCAGCACATGGCTCCGCTCCCTCTGACCCCCTCTCTCCCTCTGCCTTCCCGGCACATCACCATGTGGCACGTGGTGATCGGGGCCACCCGGTTGCCTCAGCTGGGCCCTGAGGCCCAAGCGTGCAGTATCAAGCAGCTACCGGTTCACGAGCACTACAGTAACATCGCGCAGAGGAACGACATCGCCCTGCTGGAACTGGACCGGCCAATGCCCTCTAGCCTCCAGGGACCTAGCCCCGCTCAGCAAATGCAACGCACGGGGCTGGCTCCTGCTTTCCTCCCGTGACTGCCCTGCACTCCAGCATGGGAGCAAGGCTCCACCATGCAGCTCTAGAAGGTAGACGGAGGAGATGAGGCTGAAACAGGATTTACCAAAGCCATGGATGTCGTGGTTTAACCCCAGCTGGCAACTAAGCACCACACAGCCACTCGCTCACTCCCCCCAGGTGGGATGGGGGAGAGAATCGGAAGGGTAAAAGTGAGAAAACTCGCGGCTTGAGATAAAGACAGTTCCATAGGTGGAGCAAAAGCTGCGCAGGCAAGCAAAGCAAAACAAGGAATTCGTTCACTACTTCCCACCGGCAGGCAGGTGTTCAGCCATCTCCAGGAAAGTAGGGCTCCATCACGCGTAAACGGCTACTTGGGAAGACAAACGCCATCACCCCGCACGTCCCCCCCTTCCTTCTTCTTCCCCCAGCTTTCTATGCTGAGCATGACGTCCTATGGTATGGAATATCCCTTTGGTCAGTTGGGGTCAGCTGTCCCAGCTGTGTCGCCTCCCAACTTTTTGTGCACCCCCAGCCTACTCGCTGGTGGGGCGGTGTGAGAAGCAGAAAAGGCCTTGACTCTGTGTAAGCACTGCTTAGCAGTAACTAAAACATCCCTGCTTTATCAACACTGTTTCCAGCACAAATCCAAAGCACAGCCCCATACTAGCTACTAAGAAGAAAACTAACGCTACCCCAGCCAAAACCAGCACAATGGAGAATGGCGTGTGGTGCTGAGAGCGGGAGCACCCTTCTCTGGCTAGAGCCTAAAACTGCGTGTCCTTGGCCACGCGCACCAGGGGCCACAACTGCCCTTGTCGGTGTTGGCCCAGAACAGCAACGTAACTCATAGACAGCAAGGACAGGAAGCCTGCCAGAGGCTGTTGCTGTGGCTGACGTAGCCAGGACGGCCTGTGCTGCGTCTGCGTTTCACTGGGCTTTGTGCCGGAAGGCTGACACTGCTTGGGTACGCCTGCCTTAGTTAGCTTCCACATCACTGCTTGCCCGCCGCGGCTATAACCAGATTGGCTCTTCAGTGCCCAGACACGTGCCTACTGCCTGGAGCAGTTCTGTTCTCTGGCGTATGCTTTTTGGGAAGGAGCTGCTGGCAAACGGCTGCAGGGAGCAGGGTGGCAGTGAACTTCCCAAAGAGGCTATGATGCCCCACTTGGTTTTTTCCTGCCAGCTGTTAGCAGGCAGTGCTCGGAGGCAGGCGCTGCTGCCTGCCACGGGGCCTGCACGCCTTCATCCCACAAGCACAGCATTCAGTGCTGGGTGGGGTGGGGTGGGGGTGGGGGGGCGACTGTCGGGGGCGTCCGATGCCAGCTTCTGCCTCCCCTCCTGCTTGGAACCCCCCCATGTTGCCCCCCCTGCCCCGAGAGGCCACCACGCCCAGCACCCGGAACCAGCGACTCTGTGACATCAGCCCCGGAACCGAGGGCACCGCGGGCAACGTGAGTCCAGCGGGCACTACGTCGTTTGCCGCACTGGTGGCGACGAGCTCTCCGTGCTTGCAGCTGCCACGTGTCGCTGGCAGCGATGAATTTGCTCCGCCTCCTCGTCCTGCTGGCCCTGTGCGGGCTTGCGCACGGCACGTGGGACACCTGCGGGTAAGTAAGCGGCCCAAGGCTCCGGCAGGGAGCTTGGGCAACCCTTACGGGGTTCAATGGAGGGTGCCCGCTTGTCCCCCGTGGCCACGCCACAGCTTCCTGAACCCCACCTGGGAACTTCAGTTCCTTGCCAGCACCCATGCTGCTGGCACAACTGGCCTGCGGGGATAAAAGAGAAACGGGGGCGGATGCACGCACGCCCCACGGGCTTCCCTGGCCTTGCTGTCCACGCAGCGCCTTGTGGAGAGGGAAGACAGCTGACTCGTAGCCTGAAGAGCAGCAAGCCCTCCAGCAGGACAGTAATGAGGAGTTTCTGTTTCCAGAGGGACCTGCGGGCTCCGGCCCATGGCTTCTCACCACGGCATGTCGCGCGTCGTGGGTGGCACAGATGCCCAGCCAGGGGCCTGGCCCTGGATCGTCAGCATCCAGGATCCCTGGAAAACAGGCACGGGGCATATATGCGGAGGGTCCCTCATCAGCCCACAGTGGGTCCTCACAGCAGCCCACTGCTTCATTGAGGCCAGGTAAGGAGGACCAGGGAACGCGGACATCCCCACAACATTAGCAGGTGCCCTGTCCGCAGCACCGCGTGCTACTGCCATCCCGTCTCCTTGCAGTCCGCCCAGTGCCTGGGTACTGCAGAGCCCAGCTGAGAGACTGCTCAGGAGAAGGCTGGGCTTGTGCCACTGCTTCCTAGCAGCCTCCAGCTCAACGTTCCTTGTGCCTAAGGCGTGCCAGGGCACTCGCCCCCTCCCTAGCGCTGCTTGCCTCTCTGCCTTGTGGAGCAGAAGGCAGGGAACTGCAGGGCTGCTGCAGCACATGGCTCCGCTCCCTCTGACCCCTCTCTCCCTCTGCCTTCCAGGCACATCACCATGTGGCGCGTGGTGATCGGGGCCACCCGGTTGACTCAGCTGGGCCCTGAGGCCCAAGTGCGCACTATCAAGCGGCTACTGGTTCACGAGCACTACAGTAACATCACGCAGAGGAACGACATCGCCCTGCTGGAACTGGACCAGCCTGTGCAGTGCAGCTACTCCATCCAGCTTGCCTGTGTGCCCGACGCCTCGCTGAGAGTGTCAGAGCTGACAACCTGCTACGCCAGCGGCTGGGGTTCCACGACTGCAAGATGTGAGTTCCCAAAAAGTACTCGTGTCCTGAGCGCAAGCTTGGCACGCAGGGGAGACGGGTTGGGCTTCCTGAGAGCAGAGGCGAAAGCCAGAGTCAGGCTGCGGGGACGCATGCCTCTAGAGAGATGGGCCTGAGCCATTCCCCAAAGGGAGGCACAAGGGGACCACCGGTACAGTGCCTTCTAGGTGCAAAGCCAAGCCCTAGGGAAGGGCTTCACCCACACAGGGGAGGAGAAATGGCAACGAGCTGCCTGGTGTTAATTCCTCTCTGTGCTCGCAGCTGGAGGATCAACTGATGTCCTGCAGGAGGCCAAGGTCCGCCTCATTGATGTCAACCTCTGTAACAGCAGCGGGTGGTACAGAGGGGCCATCCACACCCACAACCTGTGTGCTGGCTACGCGCAGGGTGGCATCGACACCTGCCAGGTAGGAGCGTGCTACGAGTCAAGCCCCAGCAGCACAGGCAGCCCTCTCACAACCGTCCCACGCAGACCCCAGCGCGTGCTTTGCCTGGCAAGTCACCCTCCCACCGCTGGGTCCCCACCGCTGCTGGGGCTCACCTCCCCTTCCCCACCTGCAGCTCCTTGCCCAGTGCC
The DNA here is from genome assembly GCF_030936135.1 of Gavia stellata. NCBI lineage: Eukaryota > Metazoa > Chordata > Aves > Gaviiformes > Gaviidae > Gavia > Gavia stellata. The sequence goes on along the minus strand of NW_026776581.1, from coordinate 73,392 downwards.
CCCCTTGCCCCAGAGGCCTGCGACTCTGCCCACAAAGCCCATCCAGTGCTCTTGGCAGCACGCAGCTCCACATCCCAAGCCTGGAGCACGTGCGTTCCACACATGAAGGATCGCTGTGCAGAGATGAGAGAGAGCCCTACCTTACAGGCCCACGACCCCCTCCCACACAAGCTCCTGTAGGCCCCGGCACCTGAGCGGGGCCTTTCTGTGCCGCAGAGCACAGCTCTGGCAGGTGCTGTGAGAGAGAAGGAGCCAGCCGTAGCGCTGACAGAGGCCACCCAACACCGCCTTTGTCCTCTCTCCTCCGCTGCAGGGTGACAGCGGTGGTCCTCTCGTCTGCCAAGATAACAACGCAGACTACTTCTGGCTCGTTGGAGTCACCAGCTGGGGGAAAGGCTGCGCGAGAGCAAGACGGCCCGGAGTCTACACCTCCACGCAGCACTTCTACGGCTGGATCCTGGCACAGATGGGACTGCGCCCGGCAGCAACGGCTACTCCAACGCCACAGCCAGGCTTCACCTCGAGCCCCTTTCAGAGGCCAAGACCGATACCAACTCAATCAGGCAGGTTTACACCCTGCCCATTTCCAGTCCAGAAGCTGGTGCAATTCTTTAAACTGCTGCAGGAGCTCCTGCAGTTCCTAAGGGGGACAAAGGCCTGAGCAGCAGGACGGACAGGATCCAGTGCAGCCGGCAGCGTACCACCGCCATTTCCTTGGCAGTGCTGAAGGGCTGACGCTGACTCAGTTCTTCCAATAAAATTGCCAGTTTTCACAGCTAACCATGCTTCAGTCCGATTCAGTCTCCTGGGCAAGGCAAGGACTTCCACGCCCGGCGCCTGCAAAACGAGGCTGCAGGCAGTCAAGTAGGGCACAAAGGGAAAGAGCCACTCAAAAGGGCTGAAACCGGGCCTGGTCGGAGAGGAGGGTTCTCAGAGCCAGCGTGCGATGGAGAAGACTGGCACACTGTGGCTAGAACGGGGATAGGAAAAAAATGATGGGACATGCAGACGACTTTGGGGGTGCGCATTAAGGCACACAAGCTGCCGATTAGGGCCTGGCCTAAGCCTTAGCTCACTGAACGGCCTGTGCGAAACTCCTGAGCGTGACAAGAGAAATTGCTGACCGTAGCGAACAGACTGAGCAGCTGACAGGAGTTACAGTGCCATGAGGAAGAGCCAGATTTCACGGGTAGTTGAGGGGGATTGGTGTGAGAGGTGTCCCCACTTCACAGATAACTGAAGGGAGAGTTGGGCTCATTTTGGGGAGAGGAATCTGGCAGGGCCAGCAGTACCCAGGAAACCCCATCAGTAATGGCGTGGAAGTCCAAGGTGACCTAGCTAAGAGCACCTGCAACACCAAATCCATTCACAGATGTAGCAAACCTGGGAGCAAGGGGGGGGAAAGAAGCAAGGGGCTAGGTCCCTTGTTTGGGAGGAGACAAGGGCAGAGAAAGAGGCGTTGAGGAAGGTGAGGGGGATGTATAAGCACGGAAAATGGAGGGAAGGGGGTGGGGGTGGGGAATCAAGGCGCTAGGCGCACATAAGCCAACTTGTTTGCTTCTCTGACTCAGCCCAGCGCCTAATCCCCACAGTCCGTCCCACCTTCTTGCTGAGAGCGCTCCCAAATCCTTTTCTGTGTGGCCTCACTCTGTACCCAGTGCGGGGGTGGGTCCAGGGGCCTGGCTGCTAGCAATGGCAGAAGGGAACTCTGGTCGTAGGGACCCAGCGGTTGGAGACACCAAGTGTCTAGGGCCACCTACTGGAGGGAGCACTGGCTGCGCGGGCAAGTTGCTCTTGAGCTTGAAGCTGGACTAGTTCACGAGCAAGAGGAGATACAGAGCTGGAAAGGCCCAAGGTCCGTGCCAACCACTGGGTAAGTAGTTCGACATCCAGCCACAGATTTTAGTTGAACTTACTCCCCTTGCTAATATTTAAGGCACTGGGAGAAGGCTGGGCTTGTGCCACTGCTTCCTAGCAGCCTCCAGCTCGACATTCCTTGTGCCTAAGGCGTGCCAGGGCACTCGCCCCCTCCCTAGCGCTGCTTTCCCCTTTCCATTATGAAGCAGGAGGCAGGGGACTGCTGGGCTGCTGCAGCACATGGCTCCGCTCCCTCTGACCCCCTCTCTCCCTCTGCCTTCCCGGCACATCACCATGTGGCACGTGGTGATCGGGGCCACCCGGTTGCCTCAGCTGGGCCCTGAGGCCCAAGCGTGCAGTATCAAGCAGCTACCGGTTCACGAGCACTACAGTAACATCACGCAGAGGAACGACATCGCCCTGCTGGAACTGGACCGGCCAATGCCCTCTAGCCTCCAGGGACCTAGCCCCGCTCAGCAAATGCAACGCACGGGGCTGGCTCCTGCTTTCCTCCCGTGACTGCCCTGCACTCCAGCATGGGAGCAAGGCTCCACCATGCAGCTCTAGAAGGTAGACGGAGGAGATGAGGCTGAAACAGGATTTACCAAAGCCATGGATGTCGTGGTTTAACCCCAGCTGGCAACTAAGCACCACACAGCCACTCGCTCACTCCCCCCAGGTGGGATGGGGGAGAGAATCGGAAGGGTAAAAGTGAGAAAACTCGCGGCTTGAGATAAAGACAGTTCCATAGGTGGAGCAAAAGCTGCGCAGGCAAGCAAAGCAAAACAAGGAATTCGTTCACTACTTCCCACCGGCAGGCAGGTGTTCAGCCATCTCCAGGAAAGTAGGGCTCCATCACGCGTAAACGGCTACTTGGGAAGACAAACGCCATCACCCCGCACGTCCCCCCCTTCCTTCTTCTTCCCCCAGCTTTCTATGCTGAGCATGACGTCCTATGGTATGGAATATCCCTTTGGTCAGTTGGGGTCAGCTGTCCCAGCTGTGTCGCCTCCCAACTTTTTGTGCACCCCCAGCCTACTCGCTGGTGGGGCGGTGTGAGAAGCAGAAAAGGCCTTGACTCTGTGTAAGCACTGCTTAGCAGTAACTAAAACATCCCTGCTTTATCAACACTGTTTCCAGCACAAATCCAAAGCACAGCCCCATACTAGCTACCAAGAAGAAAACTAACGCTACCCCAGCCAAAACCAGCACAATGGAGAATGGCGTGTGGTGCTGAGAGCGGGAGCATCCTTCTCTGGCTAGAGCCTAAAACTGCGTGTCCTTGGCCACGCGCACCAGGGGCCACAACTGCCCTTGTCGGTGTTGGCCCAGAACAGCAACGTAACTCATAGACAGCAAGGACAGGAAGCCTGCCAGAGGCTGTTGCTGTGGCTGACGTAGCCAGGACGGCCTGTGCTGCGTCTGCGTTTCACTGGGCTTTGTGCCGGAAGGCTGACACTGCTTGGGTACGCCTGCCTTAGTTGGCTTCCACATCACTGCTTGCCCGCCGCGGCTATAACCAGATTGGCTCTTCAGTGCCCAGACACGTGCCTACTGCCTGGAGCAGTTCTGTTCTCTGGCGTATGCTTTTTGGGAAGGAGCTGCTGGCAAACGGCTGCAGGGAGCAGGGTGGCAGTGAACTTCCCAAAGAGGCTATGATGCCCCACTTGGTTTTTTCCTGCCAGCTGTTAGCAGGCAGTGCTCGGAGGCAGGCGCTGCTGCCTGCCACGGGGCCTGCACGCCTTCATCCCACAAGCACAGCATTCAGTGCTGGGTGGGGTGGGGTGGGGGTGGGGGGGGCGACTGTCGGGGGCGTCCGATGCCAGCTTCTGCCTCCCCTCCTGCTTGGAACCCCCCCATGTTGCCCCCCCTGCCCCGAGAGGCCACCACGCCCAGCACCCGGAACCAGCGACTCTGTGACATCAGCCCCGGAACCGAGGGCACCGCGGGCAACGTGAGTCCAGCGGGCACTACGTCGTTTGCCGCACTGGTGGCGACGAGCTCTCCGTGCTTGCAGCTGCCACGTGTCGCTGGCAGCGATGAATTTGCTCCGCCTCCTCGTCCTGCTGGCCCTGTGCGGGCTTGCGCACGGCACGTGGGACACCTGCGGGTAAGTAAGCGGCCCAAGGCTCCGGCAGGGAGCTTGGGCAACCCTTACGGGGTTCACTGGAGGGTGCCCGCTTGTCCCCCGTGGCCACGCCACAGCTTCCTGAACCCCACCTGGGAACTTCAGTTCCTTGCCAGCACCCATGCTGCTGGCACAACTGGCCTGCGGGGATAAAAGAGAAACGGGGGCGGATGCACGCACGCCCCACGGGCTTCCCTGGCCTTGCTGTCCACGCAGCGCCTTGTGGAGAGGGAAGACAGCTGACTCGTAGCCTGAAGAGCAGCAAGCCCTCCAGCAGGACAGTAATGAGGAGTTTCTGTTTCCAGAGGGACCTGCGGGCTCCGGCCCATGGCTTCTCACCACGGCATGTCGCGCGTCGTGGGTGGCACAGATGCCCAGCCAGGGGCCTGGCCCTGGATCGTCAGCATCCAGGATCCCTGGAAAACAGGCACGGGGCATATATGCGGAGGGTCCCTCATCAGCCCACAGTGGGTCCTCACAGCAGCCCACTGCTTCATTGAGGCCAGGTAAGGAGGACCAGGGAACGCGGACATCCCCACAACACTAGCAGGTGCCCTGTCCGCAGCACCGCGTGCTACTGCCATCCCGTCTCCTTGCAGTCCGCCCAGTGCCTGGGTACTGCAGAGCCCAGCTGAGAGACTGCTCAGGAGAAGGCTGGGCTTGTGCCACTGCTTCCTAGCAGCCTCCAGCTCAACGTTCCTTGTGCCTAAGGCGTGCCAGGGCACTCGCCCCCTCCCTAGCGCTGCTTGCCTCTCTGCCTTGTGGAGCAGAAGGCAGGGAACTGCAGGGCTGCTGCAGCACATGGCTCCGCTCCCTCTGACCCCTCTCTCCCTCTGCCTTCCAGGCACATCACCATGTGGCGCGTGGTGATCGGGGCCACCCGGTTGACTCAGCTGGGCCCTGAGGCCCAAGTGCGCACTATCAAGCGGCTACTGGTTCACGAGCACTACAGTAACATCACGCAGAGGAACGACATCGCCCTGCTGGAACTGGACCAGCCTGTGCAGTGCAGCTACTCCATCCAGCTTGCCTGTGTGCCCGACGCCTCGCTGAGAGTGTCAGAGCTGACAACCTGCTACGCCAGCGGCTGGGGTTCCACGACTGCAAGATGTGAGTTCCCAAAAAGTACTCGTGTCCTGAGCGCAAGCTTGGCACGCAGGGGAGACGGGTTGGGCTTCCTGAGAGCAGAGGCGAAAGCCAGAGTCAGGCTGCGGGGACGCATGCCTCTAGAGAGAGATGGGCCTGACCCATTCCCCAAAGGGAGGCACAAGGGGACCACCGGTACAGTGCCTTCAAGGTGCAAAGCCAAGCCCTAGGGAAGGGCTTCACCCAGACAGGGGAGGAGAAATGGCAACGAGCTGCCTGGTGTTAATTCCTTTCTGTGCTCGCAGCTGGAGGATCAACTGATGTCCTGCAGGAGGCCAAGGTCCGCCTCATTGATGTCAACCTCTGTAACAGCAGCGGGTGGTACAGAGGGGCCATCCACACCCACAACCTGTGTGCTGGCTACGCGCAGGGTGGCATCGACACCTGCCAGGTAGGAGCGTGCTACGAGTCAAGCCCCAGCAGCACAGGCAGCCCTCTCACAACCGTCCCACGCAGACCCCAGCGCGTGCTTTGCCTGGCAAGTCACCCTCCCACCGCTGGGTCCCCACCGCTGCTGGGGCTCACCTCCCCTTCCCCACCTGCAGCTCCTTGCCCAGTGCCCCCCTTGCCCCAGAGGCCTGCGACTCTGCCCACAAAGCCCATCCAGTGCTCTTGGCAGCACGCAGCTCCACATCCCAAGCCTGGAGCACGTGCGTTCCACACGTGAAGGATCGCTGTGCAGAGATGAGAGAGAGCCCTACCTTACAGGCCCACGACCCCCTCCCACACAAGCTCCTGTAGGCCCCGGCACCTGAGCGGGGCCTTTCTGTGCCGCAGAGCACAGCTCTGGCAGGTGCTGTGAGAGAGAAGGAGCCAGCCGTAGCGCTGACAGAGGCCACCCAACACCGCCTTTGTCCTCTCTCCTCCGCTGCAGGGTGACAGCGGTGGTCCTCTCGTCTGCCAAGATAACAACGCAGACTACTTCTGGCTCGTTGGAGTCACCAGCTGGGGGAAAGGCTGCGCGAGAGCAAGACGGCCCGGAGTCTACACCTCCACGCAGCACTTCTACGGCTGGATCCTGGCACAGATGGGACTGCGCCCGGCAGCAACGGCTACTCCAACGCCACAGCCAGGCTTCACCTCGAGCCCCTTTCAGAGGCCAAGACCGATACCAACTCAATCAGGCAGGTTTACACCCTGCCCATTTCCAGTCCAGAAGCTGGTGCAATTCTTTAAACTGCTGCAGGAGCTCCTGCAGTTCCTAAGGGGGACAAAGGCCTGAGCAGCAGGACGGACAGGATCCAGTGCAGCCGGCAGCGTACCACCGCCATTTCCTTGGCAGTGCTGAAGGGCTGACGCTGACTCAGTTCTTCCAATAAAATTGCCAGTTTTCACAGCTAACCATGCTTCAGTCCGATTCAGTCTCCTGGGCAAGGCAAGGACTTCCACGCCCGGCGCCTGCAAAACGAGGCTGCAGGCAGTCAAGTAGGGCACAAAGGGAAAGAGCCACTCAAAAGGGCTGAAACCGGGCCTGGTCGGAGAGGAGGGTTCTCAGAGCCAGCGTGCGATGGAGAAGACTGGCACACTGTGGCTAGAACGAGGATAGGAAAAAAATGATGGGACATGCAGACGACTTTGGGGGTGCGCATTAAGGCACACAAGCTGCCGATTAGGGCCTGGCCTAAGCCTTAGCTCACTGAACGGCCTGTGCGAAACTCCTGAGCGTGACAAGAGAAATTGCTGACCGTAGCGAACAGACTGAGCAGCTGACAGGAGTTACAGTGCCATGAGGAAGAGCCAGATTTCACGGGTAGTTGAGGGGGATTGGTGTGAGAGGTGGCCCCACTTCACAGATAACTGAAGGGAGAGTTGGGCTCATTTTGGGGAGAGGAATCTGGCAGGGCCAGCAGTACCCAGGAAACCCCATCAGTAATGGCGTGGAAGTCCAAGGTGACCTAGCTAAGAGCACCTGCAACACCAAATCCATTCACAGATGTAGCAAACCTGGGAGCAAGGGGGGGGAAAGAAGCAAGGGGCTAGGTCCCTTGTTTGGGAGGAGACAAGGGCAGAGAAAGAGGCGTTGAGGAAGGTGAGGGGGATGTATAAGCACGGAAAATGGAGGGAAGGGGGTGGGGGTGGGGAATCAAGGCGCTAGGCGCACATAAGCCAACTTGTTTGCTTCTCTGACTCAGCCCAGCGCCTAATCCCCACAGTCCGTCCCACCTTCTTGCTGAGAGCGCTCCCAAATCCTTTTCTGTGTGGCCTCACTCTGTACCCAGTGCGGGGGTGGGTCCAGGGGCCTGGCTGCTAGCAATGGCAGAAGGGAACTCTGGTCGTAGGGACCCAGCGGTTGGAGACACCAAGTGTCTAGGGCCAGCTACTGGTGGGAGCACTGGCTGCGCGGGCAAGTTGCTCTTGAGCTTGAAGCTGGACTAGTTCACGAGCAAGAGGAGATACAGAGCTGGAAAGGCCCAAGGTCCGTGCCAACCACTGGGTAAGTAGTTCGACATCCAGCCACGGATTTTAGTTGAACTTACTTCCCTTGCTAATAGTTAAGGCACTGGGAGAAGGCTGGGCTTGTGCCACTGCTTCCTAGCAGCCTCCAGCTCGACATTCCTTGTGCCTAAGGCGTGCCAGGGCACTCGCCCCCTCCCTAGCGCTGCTTTCCCCTTTCCATTATGAAGCAGGAGGCAGGGGACTGCTGGGCTGCTGCAGCACATGGCTCCGCTCCCTCTGACCCCCTCTCTCCCTCTGCCTTCCCGGCACATCACCATGTGGCACGTGGTGATCGGGGCCACCCGGTTGCCTCAGCTGGGCCCTGAGGCCCAAGCGTGCAGTATCAAGCAGCTACCGGTTCACGAGCACTACAGTAACATCGCGCAGAGGAACGACATCGCCCTGCTGGAACTGGACCGGCCAATGCCCTCTAGCCTCCAGGGACCTAGCCCCGCTCAGCAAATGCAACGCACGGGGCTGGCTCCTGCTTTCCTCCCGTGACTGCCCTGCACTCCAGCATGGGAGCAAGGCTCCACCATGCAGCTCTAGAAGGTAGACGGAGGAGATGAGGCTGAAACAGGATTTACCAAAGCCATGGATGTCGTGGTTTAACCCCAGCTGGCAACTAAGCACCACACAGCCACTCGCTCACTCCCCCCAGGTGGGATGGGGGAGAGAATCGGAAGGGTAAAAGTGAGAAAACTCGCGGCTTGAGATAAAGACAGTTCCATAGGTGGAGCAAAAGCTGCGCAGGCAAGCAAAGCAAAACAAGGAATCCGTTCACTACTTCCCACCGGCAGGCAGGTGTTCAGCCATCTCCAGGAAAGTAGGGCTCCATCACGCGTAAACGGCTACTTGGGAAGACAAACGCCATCACCCCGCACGTCCCCCCCTTCCTTCTTCTTCCCCCAGCTTTCTATGCTGAGCATGACGTCCTATGGTATGGAATATCCCTTTGGTCAGTTGGGGTCAGCTGTCCCAGCTGTGTCGCCTCCCAACTTTTTGTGCACCCCCAGCCTACTCGCTGGTGGGGCGGTGTGAGAAGCAGAAAAGGCCTTGACTCTGTGTAAGCACTGCTTAGCAGTAACTAAAACATCCCTGCTTTATCAACACTGTTTCCAGCACAAATCCAAAGCACAGCCCCATACTAGCTACTAAGAAGAAAACTAACGCTACCCCAGCCAAAACCAGCACAATGGAGAATGGCGTGTGGTGCTGAGAGCGGGAGCACCCTTCTCTGGCTAGAGCCTAAAACTGCGTGTCCTTGGCCACGCGCACCAGGGGCCACAACTGCCCTTGTCGGTGTTGGCCCAGAACAGCAACGTAACTCATAGACAGCAAGGACAGGAAGCCTGCCAGAGGCTGTTGCTGTGGCTGACGTAGCCAGGACGGCCTGTGCTGCGTCTGCGTTTCACTGGGCTTTGTGCCGGAAGGCTGACACTGCTTGGGTACGCCTGCCTTAGTTAGCTTCCACATCACTGCTTGCCCGCCGCGGCTATAACCAGATTGGCTCTTCAGTGCCCAGACACGTGCCTACTGCCTGGAGCAGTTCTGTTCTCTGGCGTATGCTTTTTGGGAAGGAGCTGCTGGCAAACGGCTGCAGGGAGCAGGGTGGCAGTGAACTTCCCAAAGAGGCTATGATGCCCCACTTGGTTTTTTCCTGCCAGCTGTTAGCAGGCAGTGCTCGGAGGCAGGCGCTGCTGCCTGCCACGGGGCCTGCACGCCTTCATCCCACAAGCACAGCATTCAGTGCTGGGTGGGGTGGGGTGGGGGTGGGGGGGCGACTGTCGGGGGCGTCCGATGCCAGCTTCTGCCTCCCCTCCTGCTTGGAACCCCCCCATGTTGCCCCCCCTGCCCCGAGAGGCCACCACGCCCAGCACCCGGAACCAGCGACTCTGTGACATCAGCCCCGGAACCGAGGGCACCGCGGGCAACGTGAGTCCAGCGGGCACTACGTCGTTTGCCGCACTGGTGGCGACGAGCTCTCCGTGCTTGCAGCTGCCACGTGTCGCTGGCAGCGATGAATTTGCTCCGCCTCCTCGTCCTGCTGGCCCTGTGCGGGCTTGCGCACGGCACGTGGGACACCTGCGGGTAAGTAAGCGGCCCAAGGCTCCGGCAGGGAGCTTGGGCAACCCTTACGGGGTTCAATGGAGGGTGCCCGCTTGTCCCCCGTGGCCACGCCACAGCTTCCTGAACCCCACCTGGGAACTTCAGTTCCTTGCCAGCACCCATGCTGCTGGCACAACTGGCCTGCGGGGATAAAAGAGAAACGGGGGCGGATGCACGCACGCCCCACGGGCTTCCCTGGCCTTGCTGTCCACGCAGCGCCTTGTGGAGAGGGAAGACAGCTGACTCGTAGCCTGAAGAGCAGCAAGCCCTCCAGCAGGACAGTAATGAGGAGTTTCTGTTTCCAGAGGGACCTGCGGGCTCCGGCCCATGGCTTCTCACCACGGCATGTCGCGCGTCGTGGGTGGCACAGATGCCCAGCCAGGGGCCTGGCCCTGGATCGTCAGCATCCAGGATCCCTGGAAAACAGGCACGGGGCATATATGCGGAGGGTCCCTCATCAGCCCACAGTGGGTCCTCACAGCAGCCCACTGCTTCATTGAGGCCAGGTAAGGAGGACCAGGGAACGCGGACATCCCCACAACATTAGCAGGTGCCCTGTCCGCAGCACCGCGTGCTACTGCCATCCCGTCTCCTTGCAGTCCGCCCAGTGCCTGGGTACTGCAGAGCCCAGCTGAGAGACTGCTCAGGAGAAGGCTGGGCTTGTGCCACTGCTTCCTAGCAGCCTCCAGCTCAACGTTCCTTGTGCCTAAGGCGTGCCAGGGCACTCGCCCCCTCCCTAGCGCTGCTTGCCTCTCTGCCTTGTGGAGCAGAAGGCAGGGAACTGCAGGGCTGCTGCAGCACATGGCTCCGCTCCCTCTGACCCCTCTCTCCCTCTGCCTTCCAGGCACATCACCATGTGGCGCGTGGTGATCGGGGCCACCCGGTTGACTCAGCTGGGCCCTGAGGCCCAAGTGCGCACTATCAAGCGGCTACTGGTTCACGAGCACTACAGTAACATCACGCAGAGGAACGACATCGCCCTGCTGGAACTGGACCAGCCTGTGCAGTGCAGCTACTCCATCCAGCTTGCCTGTGTGCCCGACGCCTCGCTGAGAGTGTCAGAGCTGACAACCTGCTACGCCAGCGGCTGGGGTTCCACGACTGCAAGATGTGAGTTCCCAAAAAGTACTCGTGTCCTGAGCGCAAGCTTGGCACGCAGGGGAGACGGGTTGGGCTTCCTGAGAGCAGAGGCGAAAGCCAGAGTCAGGCTGCGGGGACGCATGCCTCTAGAGAGATGGGCCTGAGCCATTCCCCAAAGGGAGGCACAAGGGGACCACCTTTACAGTGCCTTCTAGGTGCAAAGCCAAGCCCTAGGGAAGGGCTTCACCCACACAGGGGAGGAGAAATGGCAACGAGCTGCCTGGTGTTAATTCCTCTCTGTGCTCGCAGCTGGAGGATCAACTGATGTCCTGCAGGAGGCCAAGGTCCGCCTCATTGATGTCAACCTCTGTAACAGCAGCGGGTGGTACAGAGGGGCCATCCACACCCACAACCTGTGTGCTGGCTACGCGCAGGGTGGCATCGACACCTGCCAGGTAGGAGCGTGCTACGAGTCAAGCCCCAGCAGCACAGGCAGCCCTCTCACAACCGTCCCACGCAGACCCCAGCGCGTGCTTTGCCTGGCAAGTCACCCTCCCACCGCTGGGTCCCCACCGCTGCTGGGGCTCACCTCCCCTTCCCCACCTGCAGCTCCTTGCCCAGTGCCCCCCTTGCCCCAGAGGCCTGCGACTCTGCCCACAAAGCCCATCCAGTGCTCTTGGCAGCACGCAGCTCCACATCCCAAGCCTGGAGCACGTGCGTTCCACACATGAAGGATCGCTGTGCAGAGATGAGAGAGAGCCCTACCTTACAGGCCCACGACCCCCTCCCACACAAGCTCCTGTAGGCCCCGGCACCTGAGCGGGGCCTTTCTGTGCCGCAGAGCACAGCTCTGGCAGGTGCTGTGAGAGAGAAGGAGCCAGCCGTAGCGCTGACAGAGGCCACCCAACACCGCCTTTGTCCTCTCTCCTCCGCTGCAGGGTGACAGCGGTGGTCCTCTCGTCTGCCAAGATAACAACGCAGACTACTTCTGGCTCGTTGGAGTCACCAGCTGGGGGAAAGGCTGCGCGAGAGCAAGACGGCCCGGAGTCTACACCTCCACGCAGCACTTCTACGGCTGGATCCTGGCACAGATGGGACTGCGCCCGGCAGCAACGGCTACTCCAACGCCACAGCCAGGCTTCACCTCGAGCCCCTTTCAGAGGCCAAGACCGATACCAACTCAATCAGGCAGGTTTACACCCTGCCCATTTCCAGTCCAGAAGCTGGTGCAATTCTTTAAACTGCTGCAGGAGCTCCTGCAGTTCCTAAGGGGGACAAAGGCCTGAGCAGCAGGACGGACAGGATCCAGTGCAGCCGGCAGCGTACCACCGCCATTTCCTTGGCAGTGCTGAAGGGCTGACGCTGACTCAGTTCTTCCAATAAAATTGCCAGTTTTCACAGCTAACCATGCTTCAGTCCGATTCAGTCTCCTGGGCAAGGCAAGGACTTCCACGCCCGGCGCCTGCAAAACGAGGCTGCAGGCAGTCAAGTAGGGCACAAAGGGAAAGAGCCACTCAAAAGGGCTGAAACCGGGCCTGGTCGGAGAGGAGGGTTCTCAGAGCCAGCGTGCGATGGAGAAGACTGGCACACTGTGGCTAGAACGGGGATAGGAAAAAAATGATGGGACATGCAGACGACTTTGGGGGTGCGCATTAAGGCACACAAGCTGCCGATTAGGGCCTGGCCTAAGCCTTAGCTCACTGAACGGCCTGTGCGAAACTCCTGAGCGTGACAAGAGAAATTGCTGACCGTAGCGAACAGACTGAGCAGCTGACAGGAGTTACAGTGCCATGAGGAAGAGCCAGATTTCACGGGTAGTTGAGGGGGATTGGTGTGAGAGGTGGCCCCACTTCACAGATAACTGAAGGGAGAGTTGGGCTCATTTTGGGGAGAGGAATCTGGCAGGGCCAGCAGTACCCAGGAAACCCCATCAGTAATGGCGTGGAAGTCCAAGGTGACCTAGCTAAGAGCACCTGCAACACCAAATCCATTCACAGATGTAGCAAACCTGGGAGCAAGGGGGGGGAAAGAAGCAAGGGGCTAGGTCCCTTGTTTGGGAGGAGACAAGGGCAGAGAAAGAGGCGTTGAGGAAGGTGAGGGGGATGTATAAGCACGGAAAATGGAGGGAAGGGGGTGGGGGTGGGGAATCAAGGCGCTAGGCGCACATAAGCCAACTTGTTTGCTTCTCTGACTCAGCCCAGCGCCTAATCCCCACAGTCCGTCCCACCTTCTTGCTGAGAGCGCTCCCAAATCCTTTTCTGTGTGGCCTCACTCTGTACCCAGTGCGGGGGTGGGTCCAGGGGCCTGGCTGCTAGCAATGGCAGAAGGGAACTCTGGTCGTAGGGACCCAGCGGTTGGAGACACCAAGTGTCTAGGGCCACCTACTGGAGGGAGCACTGGCTGCGCGGGCAAGTTGCTCTTGAGCTTGAAGCTGGACTAGTTCACGAGCAAGAGGAGATACAGAGCTGGAAAGGCCCAAGGTCCGTGCCAACCACTGGGTAAGTAGTTCGACATCCAGCCACAGATTTTAGTTGAACTTACTCCCCTTGCTAATATTTAAGGCACTGGGAGAAGGCTGGGCTTGTGCCACTGCTTCCTAGCAGCCTCCAGCTCGACATTCCTTGTGCCTAAGGCGTGCCAGGGCACTCGCCCCCTCCCTAGCGCTGCTTTCCCCTTTCCATTATGAAGCAGGAGGCAGGGGACTGCTGGGCTGCTGCAGCACATGGCTCCGCTCCCTCTGACCCCCTCTCTCCCTCTGCCTTCCCGGCACATCACCATGTGGCACGTGGTGATCGGGGCCACCCGGTTGCCTCAGCTGGGCCCTGAGGCCCAAGCGTGCAGTATCAAGCAGCTACCGGTTCACGAGCACTACAGTAACATCACGCAGAGGAACGACATCGCCCTGCTGGAACTGGACCGGCCAATGCCCTCTAGCCTCCAGGGACCTAGCCCCGCTCAGCAAATGCAACGCACGGGGCTGGCTCCTGCTTTCCTCCCGTGACTGCCCTGCACTCCAGCATGGGAGCAAGGCTCCACCATGCAGCTCTAGAAGGTAGACGGAGGAGATGAGGCTGAAACAGGATTTACCAAAGCCATGGATGTCGTGGTTTAACCCCAGCTGGCAACTAAGCACCACACAGCCACTCGCTCACTCCCCCCAGGTGGGATGGGGGAGAGAATCGGAAGGGTAAAAGTGAGAAAACTCGCGGCTTGAGATAAAGACAGTTCCATAGGTGGAGCAAAAGCTGCGCAGGCAAGCAAAGCAAAACAAGGAATTCGTTCACTACTTCCCACCGGCAGGCAGGTGTTCAGCCATCTCCAGGAAAGTAGGGCTCCATCACGCGTAAACGGCTACTTGGGAAGACAAACGCCATCACCCCGCACGTCCCCCCCTTCCTTCTTCTTCCCCCAGCTTTCTATGCTGAGCATGACGTCCTATGGTATGGAATATCCCTTTGGTCAGTTGGGGTCAGCTGTCCCAGCTGTGTCGCCTCCCAACTTTTTGTGCACCCCCAGCCTACTCGCTGGTGGGGCGGTGTGAGAAGCAGAAAAGGCCTTGACTCTGTGTAAGCACTGCTTAGCAGTAACTAAAACATCCCTGCTTTATCAACACTGTTTCCAGCACAAATCCAAAGCACAGCCCCATACTAGCTACCAAGAAGAAAACTAACGCTACCCCAGCCAAAACCAGCACAATGGAGAATGGCGTGTGGTGCTGAGAGCGGGAGCATCCTTCTCTGGCTAGAGCCTAAAACTGCGTGTCCTTGGCCACGCGCACCAGGGGCCACAACTGCCCTTGTCGGTGTTGGCCCAGAACAGCAACGTAACTCATAGACAGCAAGGACAGGAAGCCTGCCAGAGGCTGTTGCTGTGGCTGACGTAGCCAGGACGGCCTGTGCTGCGTCTGCGTTTCACTGGGCTTTGTGCCGGAAGGCTGACACTGCTTGGGTACGCCTGCCTTAGTTGGCTTCCACATCACTGCTTGCCCGCCGCGGCTATAACCAGATTGGCTCTTCAGTGCCCAGACACGTGCCTACTGCCTGGAGCAGTTCTGTTCTCTGGCGTATGCTTTTTGGGAAGGAGCTGCTGGCAAACGGCTGCAGGGAGCAGGGTGGCAGTGAACTTCCCAAAGAGGCTATGATGCCCCACTTGGTTTTTTCCTGCCAGCTGTTAGCAGGCAGTGCTCGGAGGCAGGCGCTGCTGCCTGCCACGGGGCCTGCACGCCTTCATCCCACAAGCACAGCATTCAGTGCTGGGTGGGGTGGGGTGGGGGGTGGGGGGGGCGACTGTCGGGGGGCGTCCGATGCCAGCTTCTGCCTCCCCTCCTGCTTGGAACCCCCCCATGTTGCCCCCCCTGCCCCGAGAGGCCACCACGCCCAGCACCCGGAACCAGCGACTCTGTGACATCAGCCCCGGAACCGAGGGCACCGCGGGCAACGTGAGTCCAGCGGGCACTACGTCGTTTGCCGCACTGGTGGCGACGAGCTCTCCGTGCTTGCAGCTGCCACGTGTCGCTGGCAGCGATGAATTTGCTCCGCCTCCTCGTCCTGCTGGCCCTGTGCGGGCTTGCGCACGGCACGTGGGACAC
Organism: Gavia stellata; assembly: GCF_030936135.1. Lineage (NCBI taxonomy): Eukaryota > Metazoa > Chordata > Aves > Gaviiformes > Gaviidae > Gavia > Gavia stellata. Next base: position 58,048 of record NW_026776581.1, on the reverse strand, counting down.
CTGCGGGTAAGTAAGCGGCCCAAGGCTCCGGCAGGGAGCTTGGGCAACCCTTACGGGGTTCACTGGAGGGTGCCCGCTTGTCCCCCGTGGCCACGCCACAGCTTCCTGAACCCCACCTGGGAACTTCAGTTCCTTGCCAGCACCCATGCTGCTGGCACAACTGGCCTGCGGGGATAAAAGAGAAACGGGGGCGGATGCACGCACGCCCCACGGGCTTCCCTGGCCTTGCTGTCCACGCAGCGCCTTGTGGAGAGGGAAGACAGCTGACTCGTAGCCTGAAGAGCAGCAAGCCCTCCAGCAGGACAGTAATGAGGAGTTTCTGTTTCCAGAGGGACCTGCGGGCTCCGGCCCATGGCTTCTCACCACGGCATGTCGCGCGTCGTGGGTGGCACAGATGCCCAGCCAGGGGCCTGGCCCTGGATCGTCAGCATCCAGGATCCCTGGAAAACAGGCACGGGGCATATATGCGGAGGGTCCCTCATCAGCCCACAGTGGGTCCTCACAGCAGCCCACTGCTTCATTGAGGCCAGGTAAGGAGGACCAGGGAACGCGGACATCCCCACAACACTAGCAGGTGCCCTGTCCGCAGCACCGCGTGCTACTGCCATCCCGTCTCCTTGCAGTCCGCCCAGTGCCTGGGTACTGCAGAGCCCAGCTGAGAGACTGCTCAGGAGAAGGCTGGGCTTGTGCCACTGCTTCCTAGCAGCCTCCAGCTCAACGTTCCTTGTGCCTAAGGCGTGCCAGGGCACTCGCCCCCTCCCTAGCGCTGCTTGCCTCTCTGCCTTGTGGAGCAGAAGGCAGGGAACTGCAGGGCTGCTGCAGCACATGGCTCCGCTCCCTCTGACCCCTCTCTCCCTCTGCCTTCCAGGCACATCACCATGTGGCGCGTGGTGATCGGGGCCACCCGGTTGACTCAGCTGGGCCCTGAGGCCCAAGTGCGCACTATCAAGCGGCTACTGGTTCACGAGCACTACAGTAACATCACGCAGAGGAACGACATCGCCCTGCTGGAACTGGACCAGCCTGTGCAGTGCAGCTACTCCATCCAGCTTGCCTGTGTGCCCGACGCCTCGCTGAGAGTGTCAGAGCTGACAACCTGCTACGCCAGCGGCTGGGGTTCCACGACTGCAAGATGTGAGTTCCCAAAAAGTACTCGTGTCCTGAGCGCAAGCTTGGCACGCAGGGGAGACGGGTTGGGCTTCCTGAGAGCAGAGGCGAAAGCCAGAGTCAGGCTGCGGGGACGCATGCCTCTAGAGAGAGATGGGCCTGACCCATTCCCCAAAGGGAGGCACAAGGGGACCACCGGTACAGTGCCTTCAAGGTGCAAAGCCAAGCCCTAGGGAAGGGCTTCACCCAGACAGGGGAGGAGAAATGGCAACGAGCTGCCTGGTGTTAATTCCTTTCTGTGCTTGCAGCTGGAGGATCAACTGATGTCCTGCAGGAGGCCAAGGTCCGCCTCATTGATGTCAACCTCTGTAACAGCAGCGGGTGGTACAGAGGGGCCATCCACACCCACAACCTGTGTGCTGGCTATGCGCAGGGTGGCATCGACACCTGCCAGGTAGGAGCGTGCTACGAGTCAAGCCCCAGCAGCACAGGCAGCCCTCTCACAACCGTCCCACGCAGACCCCAGCGCGTGCTTTGCCTGGCAAGTCACCCTCCCACCGCTGGGTCCCCACCGCTGCTGGGGCTCACCTCCCCTTCCCCACCTGCAGCTCCTTGCCCAGTGCCCCCCTTGCCCCAGAGGCCTGCGACTCTGCCCACAAAGCCCATCCAGTGCTCTTGGCAGCACGCAGCTCCACATCCCAAGCCTGGAGCACGTGCGTTCCACACGTGAAGGATCGCTGTGCAGAGATGAGAGAGAGCCCTACCTTACAGGCCCACGACCCCCTCCCACACAAGCTCCTGTAGGCCCCGGCACCTGAGCGGGGCCTTTCTGTGCCGCAGAGCACAGCTCTGGCAGGTGCTGTGAGAGAGAAGGAGCCAGCCGTAGCGCTGACAGAGGCCACCCAACACCGCCTTTGCCCTCTCTCCTCCGCTGCAGGGTGACAGCGGTGGTCCTCTCGTCTGCCAAGATAACAACGCAGACTACTTCTGGCTCGTTGGAGTCACCAGCTGGGGGAAAGGCTGCGCGAGAGCAAGACGGCCCGGAGTCTACACCTCCACGCAGCACTTCTACGGCTGGATCCTGGCACAGATGGGACTGCGCCCGGCAGCAACGGCTACTCCAACGCCACAGCCAGGCTTCACCTCGAGCCCCTTTCAGAGGCCAAGACCGATACCAACTCAATCAGGCAGGTTTACACCCTGCCCATTTCCAGTCCAGAAGCTGGTGCAATTCTTTAAACTGCTGCAGGAGCTCCTGCAGTTCCTAAGGGGGACAAAGGCCTGAGCAGCAGGACGGACAGGATCCAGTGCAGCCGGCAGCGTACCACCGCCATTTCCTTGGCAGTGCTGAAGGGCTGACGCTGACTCAGTTCTTCCAATAAAATTGCCAGTTTTCACAGCTAACCATGCTTCAGTCCGATTCAGTCTCCTGGGCAAGGCAAGGACTTCCACGCCCGGCGCCTGCAAAACGAGGCTGCAGGCAGTCAAGTAGGGCACAAAGGGAAAGAGCCACTCAAAAGGGCTGAAACCGGGCCTGGTCGGAGAGGAGGGTTCTCAGAGCCAGCGTGCGATGGAGAAGACTGGCACACTGTGGCTAGAACGAGGATAGGAAAAAAATGATGGGACATGCAGACGACTTTGGGGGTGCGCATTAAGGCACACAAGCTGCCGATTAGGGCCTGGCCTAAGCCTAGCTCACTGAACGGCCTGTGCGAAACTCCTGAGCGTGACAAGAGAAATTGCTGACCGTAGCGAACAGACTGAGCAGCTGACAGGAGTTACAGTGCCATGAGGAAGAGCCAGATTTCACGGGTAGTTGAGGGGGATTGGTGTGAGAGGTGGCCCCACTTCACAGATAACTGAAGGGAGAGTTGGGCTCATTTTGGGGAGAGGAATCTGGCAGGGCCAGCAGTACCCAGGAAACCCCATCAGTAATGGCGTGGAAGTCCAAGGTGACCTAGCTAAGAGCACCTGCAACACCAAATCCATTCACAGATGTAGCAAACCTGGGAGCAAGGGGGGGGAAAGAAGCAAGGGGCTAGGTCCCTTGTTTGGGAGGAGACAAGGGCAGAGAAAGAGGCGTTGAGGAAGGTGAGGGGGATGTATAAGCACGGAAAATGGAGGGAAGGGGGTGGGGGTGGGGAATCAAGGCGCTAGGCGCACATAAGCCAACTTGTTTGCTTCTCTGACTCAGCCCAGCGCCTAATCCCCACAGTCCGTCCCACCTTCTTGCTGAGAGCGCTCCCAAATCCTTTTCTGTGTGGCCTCACTCTGTACCCAGTGCGGGGGTGGGTCCAGGGGCCTGGCTGCTAGCAATGGCAGAAGGGAACTCTGGTCGTAGGGACCCAGCGGTTGGAGACACCAAGTGTCTAGGGCCAGCTACTGGTGGGAGCACTGGCTGCGCGGGCAAGTTGCTCTTGAGCTTGAAGCTGGACTAGTTCACGAGCAAGAGGAGATACAGAGCTGGAAAGGCCCAAGGTCCGTGCCAACCACTGGGTAAGTAGTTCGACATCCAGCCACGGATTTTAGTTGAACTTACTTCCCTTGCTAATATTTAAGGCACTGGGAGAAGGCTGGGCTTGTGCCACTGCTTCCTAGCAGCCTCCAGCTCGACATTCCTTGTGCCTAAGGCGTGCCAGGGCACTCGCCCCCTCCCTAGCGCTGCTTTCCCCCTTTCCATTATGAAGCAGGAGGCAGGGGACTGCTGGGCTGCTGCAGCACATGGCTCCGCTCCCTCTGACCCCCTCTCTCCCTCTGCCTTCCCGGCACATCACCATGTGGCACGTGGTGATCGGGGCCACCCGGTTGCCTCAGCTGGGCCCTGAGGCCCAAGCGTGCAGTATCAAGCAGCTACCGGTTCACGAGCACTACAGTAACATCGCGCAGAGGAACGACATCGCCTGCTGGAACTGGACCGGCCAATGCCCTCTAGCCTCCAGGGACCTAGCCCCGCTCAGCAAATGCAACGCACGGGGCTGGCTCCTGCTTTCCTCCCGTGACTGCCCTGCACTCCAGCATGGGAGCAAGGCTCCACCATGCAGCTCTAGAAGGTAGACGGAGGAGATGAGGCTGAAACAGGATTTACCAAAGCCATGGATGTCGTGGTTTAACCCCAGCTGGCAACTAAGCACCACACAGCCACTCGCTCACTCCCCCCAGGTGGGATGGGGGAGAGAATCGGAAGGGTAAAAGTGAGAAAACTCGCGGCTTGAGATAAAGACAGTTCCATAGGTGGAGCAAAAGCTGCGCAGGCAAGCAAAGCAAAACAAGGAATTCGTTCACTACTTCCCACCGGCAGGCAGGTGTTCAGCCATCTCCAGGAAAGTAGGGCTCCATCACGCGTAAACGGCTACTTGGGAAGACAAACGCCATCACCCCGCACGTCCCCCCCTTCCTTCTTCTTCCCCCAGCTTTCTATGCTGAGCATGACGTCCTATGGTATGGAATATCCCTTTGGTCAGTTGGGGTCAGCTGTCCCAGCTGTGTCGCCTCCCAACTTTTTGTGCACCCCCAGCCTACTCGCTGGTGGGGCGGTGTGAGAAGCAGAAAAGGCCTTGACTCTGTGTAAGCACTGCTTAGCAGTAACTAAAACATCCCTGCTTTATCAACACTGTTTCCAGCACAAATCCAAAGCACAGCCCCATACTAGCTACCAAGAAGAAAACTAACGCTACCCCAGCCAAAACCAGCACAATGGAGAATGGCGTGTGGTGCTGAGAGCGGGAGCACCCTTCTCTGGCTAGAGCCTAAAACTGCGTGTCCTTGGCCACGCGCACCAGGGGCCACAACTGCCCTTGTCGGTGTTGGCCCAGAACAGCAACGTAACTCATAGACAGCAAGGACAGGAAGCCTGCCAGAGGCTGTTGCTGTGGCTGACGTAGCCAGGACGGCCTGTGCTGCGTCTGCGTTTCACTGGGCTTTGTGCCGGAAGGCTGACACTGCTTGGGTACGCCTGCCTTAGTTGGCTTCCACATCACTGCTTGCCCGCCGCGGCTATAACCAGATTGGCTCTTCAGTGCCCAGACACGTGCCTACTGCCTGGAGCAGTTCTGTTCTCTGGCGTATGCTTTTTGGGAAGGAGCTGGTGGCAAACGGCTGCAGGGAGCAGGGTGGCAGTGAACTTCCCAAAGAGGCTATGATGCCCCACTTGGTTTTTTCCTGCCAGCTGTTAGCAGGCAGGGCTCGGAGGCAGGCGCTGCTGCCTGCCACGGGGCCTGCACGCCTTCATCCCACAAGCACAGCATTCAGTGCTGGGTGGGGTGGGGTGGGGGGGGTGGGGGCGACTGTCGGGGGCGTCCGATGCCAGCTTCTGCCTCCCCTCCTGCTTGGAACCCCCCCATGCTGCCCCCCCTGCCCCGAGAGGCCACCACGCCCAGCACCCGGAACCAGCGACTCTGTGACATCAGCCCCGGAACCGAGGGCACCGCGGGCAACGTGAGTCCAGCGGGCACTACGTCGTTTGCCGCACTGGTGGCGACGAGCTCTCCGTGCTTGCAGCTGCCACGTGTCGCTGGCAGCGATGAATTTGCTCCGCCTCCTCGTCCTGCTGGCCCTGTGCGGGCTTGCGCACGGCACGTGGGACACCTGCGGGTAAGTAAGCGGCCCAAGGCTCCGGCAGGGAGCTTGGGCAACCCTTACGGGGTTCACTGGAGGGTGCCCGCTTGTCCCCCGTGGCCACGCCACAGCTTCCTGAACCCCACCTGGGAACTTCAGTTCCTTGCCAGCACCCATGCTGCTGGCACAACTGGCCTGCGGGGATAAAAGAGAAACGGGGGCGGATGCACGCACGCCCCACGGGCTTCCCTGGCCTTGCTGTCCACGCAGCGCCTTGTGGAGAGGGAAGACAGCTGACTCGTAGCCTGAAGAGCAGCAAGCCCTCCAGCAGGACAGTAATGAGGAGTTTCTGTTTCCAGAGGGACCTGCGGGCTCCGGCCCATGGCTTCTCACCACGGCATGTCGCGCGTCGTGGGTGGCACAGATGCCCAGCCAGGGGCCTGGCCCTGGATCGTCAGCATCCAGGATCCCTGGAAAACAGGCACGGGGCATATATGCGGAGGGTCCCTCATCAGCCCACAGTGGGTCCTCACAGCAGCCCACTGCTTCATTGAGGCCAGGTAAGGAGGACCAGGGAACGCGGACATCCCCACAACACTAGCAGGTGCCCTGTCCGCAGCACCGCGTGCTACTGCCATCCCGTCTCCTTGCAGTCCGCCCAGTGCCTGGGTACTGCAGAGCCCAGCGAGAGACTGCTCAGGAGAAGGCTGGGCTTGTGCCACTGCTTCCTAGCAGCCTCCAGCTCAACGTTCCTTGTGCCTAAGGCGTGCCAGGGCACTCGCCCCCTCCCTAGCGCTGCTTGCCTCTCTGCCTTGTGGAGCAGAAGGCAGGGAACTGCAGGGCTGCTGCAGCACATGGCTCCGCTCCCTCTGACCCCTCTCTCCCTCTGCCTTCCAGGCACATCACCATGTGGCGCGTGGTGATCGGGGCCACCCGGTTGACTCAGCTGGGCCCTGAGGCCCAAGTGCGCACTATCAAGCGGCTACTGGTTCACGAGCACTACAGTAACATCACGCAGAGGAACGACATCGCCCTGCTGGAACTGGACCAGCCTGTGCAGTGCAGCTACTCCATCCAGCTTGCCTGTGTGCCCGACGCCTCGCTGAGAGTGTCAGAGCTGACAACCTGCTACGCCAGCGGCTGGGGTTCCACGACTGCAAGATGTGAGTTCCCAAAAAGTACTCGTGTCCTGAGCGCAAGCTTGGCACGCAGGGGAGACGGGTTGGGCTTCCTGAGAGCAGAGGCGAAAGCCAGAGTCAGGCTGCGGGGACGCATGCCTCTAGAGAGAGATGGGCCTGAGCCATTCCCCAAAGGGAGGCACAAGGGGACCACCGGTACAGTGCCTTCAAGGTGCAAAGCCAAGCCCTAGGGAAGGGCTTCACCCAGACAGGGGAGGAGAAATGGCAACGAGCTGCCTGGTGTTAATTCCTTTCTGTGCTCGCAGCTGGAGGATCAACTGATGTCCTGCAGGAGGCCAAGGTCCGCCTCATTGATGTCAACCTCTGTAACAGCAGCGGGTGGTACAGAGGGGCCATCCACACCCACAACCTGTGTGCTGGCTATGCGCAGGGTGGCATCGACACCTGCCAGGTAGGAGCGTGCTACGAGTCAAGCCCCAGCAGCACAGGCAGCCCTCTCACAACCGTCCCACGCAGACCCCAGCGCGTGCTTTGCCTGGCAAGTCACCCTCCCACCGCTGGGTCCCCACCGCTGCTGGGGCTCACCTCCCCTTCCCCACCTGCAGCTCCTTGCCCAGTGCCCCCCTTGCCCCAGAGGCCTGCGACTCTGCCCACAAAGCCCATCCAGTGCTCTTGGCAGCACGCAGCTCCACATCCCAAGCCTGGAGCACGTGCGTTCCACACATGAAGGATCGCTGTGCAGAGATGAGAGAGAGCCCTACCTTACAGGCCCACGACCCCCTCCCACACAAGCTCCTGTAGGCCCCGGCACCTGAGCGGGGCCTTTCTGTGCCGCAGAGCACAGCTCTGGCAGGTGCTGTGAGAGAGAAGGAGCCAGCCGTAGCGCTGACAGAGGCCACCCAACACCGCCTTTGTCCTCTCTCCTCCGCTGCAGGGTGACAGCGGTGGTCCTCTCGTCTGCCAAGATAACAACGCAGACTACTTCTGGCTCGTTGGAGTCACCAGCTGGGGGAAAGGCTGCGCGAGAGCAAGACGGCCCGGAGTCTACACCTCCACGCAGCACTTCTACGGCTGGATCCTGGCACAGATGGGACTGCGCCCGGCAGCAACGGCTACTCCAACGCCACAGCCAGGCTTCACCTCGAGCCCCTTTCAGAGGCCAAGACCGATACCAACTCAATCAGGCAGGTTTACACCCTGCCCATTTCCAGTCCAGAAGCTGGTGCAATTCTTTAAACTGCTGCAGGAGCTCCTGCAGTTCCTAAGGGGGACAAAGGCCTGAGCAGCAGGACGGACAGGATCCAGTGCAGCCGGCAGCGTACCACCGCCATTTCCTTGGCAGTGCTGAAGGGCTGACGCTGACTCAGTTCTTCCAATAAAATTGCCAGTTTTCACAGCTAACCATGCTTCAGTCCGATTCAGTCTCCTGGGCAAGGCAAGGACTTCCACGCCCGGCGCCTGCAAAACGAGGCTGCAGGCAGTCAAGTAGGGCACAAAGGGAAAGAGCCACTCAAAAGGGCTGAAACCGGGCCTGGTCGGAGAGGGGGGTTCTCAGAGCCAGCGTGCGATGGAGAAGACTGGCACACTGTGGCTAGAACGGGGATAGGAAAAAAATGATGGGACATGCAGACGACTTTGGGGGTGTGCATTAAGGCACACAAGCTGCCGATTAGGGCCTGGCCTAAGCCTTAGCTCACTGAACGGCCTGTGCGAAACTCCTGAGCGTGACAAGAGAAATTGCTGACCGTAGCGAACAGACTGAGCAGCTGACAGGAGTTACAGTGCCATGAGGAAGAGCCAGATTTCACGGGTAGTTGAGGGGGATTGGTGTGAGAGGTGGCCCCACTTCACAGATAACTGAAGGGAGAGTTGGGCTCATTTTGGGGAGAGGAATCTGGCAGGGCCAGCAGTACCCAGGAAACCCCATCAGTAATGGCGTGGAAGTCCAAGGTGACCTAGCTAAGAGCACCTGCAACACCAAATCCATTCACAGATGTAGCAAACCTGGGAGCAAGGGGGGGGAAAGAAGCAAGGGGCTAGGTCCCTTGTTTGGGAGGAGACAAGGGCAGAGAAAGAGGCGTTGAGGAAGGTGAGGGGGATGTATAAGCACGGAAAATGGAGGGAAGGGGGTGGGGGTGGGGAATCAAGGCGCTAGGCGCACATAAGCCAACTTGTTTGCTTCTCTGACTCAGCCCAGCGCCTAATCCCCACAGTCCGTCCCACCTTCTTGCTGAGAGCGCTCCCAAATCCTTTTCTGTGTGGCCTCACTCTGTACCCAGTGCGGGGGTGGGTCCAGGGGCCTGGCTGCTAGCAATGGCAGAAGGGAACTCTGGTCGCAGGGACCCAGCGGTTGGAGACACCAAGTGTCTAGGGCCAGCTACTGGTGGGAGCACTGGCTGCGCGGGCAAGTTGCTCTTGAGCTTGAAGCTGGACTAGTTCACGAGCAAGAGGAGATACAGAGCTGGAAAGGCCCAAGGTCCGTGCCAACCACTGGGTAAGTAGTTCGACATCCAGCCACGGATTTTAGTTGAACTTACTTCCCTTGCTAATATTTAAGGCACTGGGAGAAGGCTGGGCTTGTGCCACTGCTTCCTAGCAGCCTCCAGCTCGACATTCCTTGTGCCTAAGGCGTGCCAGGGCACTCGCCCCCTCCCTAGCGCTGCTTTCCCCTTTCCATTATGAAGCAGGAGGCAGGGGACTGCTGGGCTGCTGCAGCACATGGCTCCGCTCCCTCTGACCCCCTCTCTCCCTCTGCCTTCCCGGCACATCACCATGTGGCACGTGGTGATCGGGGCCACCCGGTTGCCTCAGCTGGGCCCTGAGGCCCAAGCGTGCAGTATCAAGCAGCTACCGGTTCACGAGCACTACAGTAACATCGCGCAGAGGAACGACATCGCCCTGCTGGAACTGGACCGGCCAATGCCCTCTAGCCTCCAGGGACCTAGCCCCGCTCAGCAAATGCAACGCACGGGGCTGGCTCCTGCTTTCCTCCCGTGACTGCCCTGCACTCCAGCATGGGAGCAAGGCTCCACCATGCAGCTCTAGAAGGTAGACGGAGGAGATGAGGCTGAAACAGGATTTACCAAAGCCATGGATGTCGTGGTTTAACCCCAGCTGGCAACTAAGCACCACACAGCCACTCGCTCACTTCCCCCCAGGTGGGATGGGGGAGAGAATCGGAAGGGTAAAAGTGAGAAAACTCGCGGCTTGAGATAAAGACAGTTCCATAGGTGGAGCAAAAGCTGCGCAGGCAAGCAAAGCAAAACAAGGAATTCGTTCACTACTTCCCACCGGCAGGCAGGTGTTCAGCCATCTCCAGGAAAGTAGGGCTCCATCACGCGTAAACGGCTACTTGGGAAGACAAACGCCATCACCACCGCACGTCCCCCCCCTTCCTTCTTCTTCCCCCAGCTTTCTATGCTGAGCATGACGTCCTATGGTATGGAATATCCCTTTGGTCAGTTGGGGTCAGCTGTCCCAGCTGTGTCGCCTCCCAACTTTTTGTGCACCCCCAGCCTACTCGCTGGTGGGGCGGTGTGAGAAGCAGAAAAGGCCTTGACTCTGTGTAAGCACTGCTTAGCAGTAGCTAAAACATCCCTGCTTTATCAACACTGTTTCCAGCACAAATCCAAAGCACAGCCCCATACTAGCTACCAAGAAGAAAACTAACGCTACCCCAGCCAAAACCAGCACAATGGAGAATGGCATGTGGTGCTGAGAGCGGAGCACCCTTCTCTGGCTAGAGCCTAAAACTGCGTGTCCTTGGCCACGCGCACCAGGGGCCACAACTGCCCTTGTCGGTGTTGGCCCAGAACAGCAACGTAACTCATAGACAGCAAGGACAGGAAGCCTGCCAGAGGCTGTTGCTGTGGCTGACGTAGCCAGGACGGCCTGTGCTGCGTCTGCGTTTCACTGGGCTTTGTGCCGGAAGGCTGACACTGCTTGGGTACGCCTGCCTTAGTTGGCTTCCACATCACTGCTTGCCCGCCGCGGCTATAACCAGATTGGCTCTTCAGTGCCCAGACACGTGCCTACTGCCTGGAGCAGTTCTGTTCTCTGGCGTATGCTTTTTGGGAAGGAGCTGCTGGCAAACGGCTGCAGGGAGCAGGGTGGCAGTGAACTTCCCAAAGAGGCTATGATGCCCCACTTGGTTTTTTCCTGCCAGCTGTTAGCAGGCAGGGCTCGGAGGCAGGCGCTGCTGCCTGCCACGGGGCCTGCACGCCTTCATCCCACAAGCACAGCATTCAGTGCTGGGTGGGGTGGGGTGGGGTGGGGGGGGGCGACTGTCGGGGGCGTCCGATGCCAGCTTCTGCCTCCCCTCCTGCTTGGAACCCCCCCATGTTGCCCCCCCTGCCCCGAGAGGCCACCACGCCCAGCACCCGGAACCAGCGACTCTGTGACATCAGCCCCGGAACCGAGGGCACCGCGGGCAACGTGAGTCCAGCGGGCACTACGTCGTTTGCCGCACTGGTGGCGACGAGCTCTCCGTGCTTGCAGCTGCCACGTGTCGCTGGCAGCGATGAATTTGCTCCGCCTCCTCGTCCTGCTGGCCCTGTGCGGGCTTGCGCACGGCACGTGGGACACCTGCGGGTAAGTAAGCGGCCCAAGGCTCCGGCAGGGAGCTTGGGCAACCCTTACGGGGTTCACTGGAGGGTGCCCCGCTTGTCCCCCGTGGCCACGCCACAGCTTCCTGAACCCCACCTGGGAACTTCAGTTCCTTGCCAGCACCCATGCTGCTGGCACAACTGGCCTGCGGGGATAAAAGAGAAACGGGGGCGGATGCACGCACGCCCCACGGGCTTCCCTGGCCTTGCTGTCCACGCAGCGCCTTGTGGAGAGGGAAGACAGCTGACTCGTAGCCTGAAGAGCAGCAAGCCCTCCAGCAGGACAGTAATGAGGAGTTTCTGTTTCCAGAGGGACCTGCGGGCTCCGGCCCATGGCTTCTCACCACGGCATGTCGCGCGTCGTGGGTGGCACAGATGCCCAGCCAGGGGCCTGGCCCTGGATCGTCAGCATCCAGGATCCCTGGAAAACAGGCACGGGGCATATATGCGGAGGGTCCCTCATCAGCCCACAGTGGGTCCTCACAGCAGCCCACTGCTTCATTGAGGCCAGGTAAGGAAGGACCAGGGAACGCGGACATCCCCACAACACTAGCAGGTGCCCTGTCCGCAGCACCGCGTGCTACTGCCATCCCGTCTCCTTGCAGTCCGCCCAGTGCCTGGGTACTGCAGAGCCCAGCGAGAGACTGCTCAGGAGAAGGCTGGGCTTGTGCCACTGCTTCCTAGCAGCCTCCAGCTCAACGTTCCTTGTGCCTAAGGCGTGCCAGGGCACTCGCCCCCTCCTAGCGCTGCTTGCCTCTCTGCCTTGTGGAGCAGAAGGCAGGGAACTGCAGGGCTGCTGCAGCACATGGCTCCGCTCCCTCTGACCCCTCTCTCCCTCTGCCTTCCAGGCACATCACCATGTGGCGCGTGGTGATCGGGGCCACCCGGTTGACTCAGCTGGGCCCTGAGGCCCAAGTGCGCACTATCAAGCGGCTACTGGTTCACGAGCACTACAGTAACATCACGCAGAGGAACGACATCGCCCTGCTGGAAACTGGACCAGCCTGTGCAGGTGCAGCTACTCCATCCAGCTTGCCTGTGTGCCCGACGCCTCGCTGAGAGTGTCAGAGCTGACAACCTGCTACGCCAGCGGCTGGGGTTCCACGACTGCAAGATGTGAGTTCCCAAAAAGTACTCGTGTCCTGAGCGCAAGCTTGGCACGCAGGGGAGACGGGTTGGGCTTCCTGAGAGCAGAGGCGAAAGCCAGAGTCAGGCTGCGGGGACGCATGCCTCTAGAGAGAGATGGGCCTGACCCATTCCCCAAAGGGAGGCACAAGGGGACCACCGGTACAGTGCCTTCAAGGTGCAAAGCCAAGCCCTAGGGAAGGGCTTCACCCAGACAGGGGAGGAGAAATGGCAACGAGCTGCCTGGTGTTAATTCCTTTCTGTGCTCGCAGCTGGAGGATCAACTGATGTCCTGCAGGAGGCCAAGGTCCGCCTCATTGATGTCAACCTCTGTAACAGCAGCGGGTGGTGGGGCCATCCACACCCACAACCTGTGTGCTGGCTATGCGCAGGGTGGCATCGACACCTGCCAGGTAGGAGCGTGCTACGAGTCAAGCCCCAGCAGCACAGGCAGCCCTCTCACAACCGTCCCACGCAGACCCCAGCGCGTGCTTTGCCTGGCAAGTCACCCTCCCACCGCTGGGTCCCCACCGCTGCTGGGGCTCACCTCCCCTTCCCCACCTGCAGCTCCTTGCCCAGTGCCCCCCTTGCCCCAGAGGCCTGCGACTCTGCCCACAAAGCCCATCCAGTGCTCTTGGCAGCACGCAGCTCCACATCCCAAGCCTGGAGCACGTGCGTTCCACACATGAAGGATCGCTGTGCAGAGATGAGAGAGAGCCCTACCTTACAGGCCCACGACCCCCTCCCACACAAGCTCCTGTAGGCCCCGGCACCTGAGCGGGGCCTTTCTGTGCCGCAGAGCACAGCTCTGGCAGGTGCTGTGAGAGAGAAGGAGCCAGCCGTAGCGCTGACAGAGGCCACCCAACACCGCCTTTGCCCTCTCTCCTCCGCTGCAGGGTGACAGCGGTGGTCCTCGTCGTCTGCCAAGATAACAACGCAGACTACTTCTGGCTCGTTGGAGTCACCAGCTGGGGGAAAGGCTGCGCGAGAGCAAGACGGCCCGGAGTCTACACCTCCACGCAGCACTTCTACGGCTGGATCCTGGCACAGATGGGACTGCGCCCCCGGCAGCAACGGCTACTCCAACGCCACAGCCAGGCTTCACCTCGAGCCCCTTTCAGAGGCCAAGACCGATACCAACTCAATCAGGCAGGTTTACACCCTGCCCATTTCCAGTCCAGAAGCTGGTGCAATTCTTTAAACTGCTGCAGGAGCTCCTGCAGTTCCTAAGGGGGACAAAGGCCTGAGCAGCAGGACGGACAGGATCCAGTGCAGCCGGCAGCGTACCACCGCCATTTCCTTGGCAGTGCTGAAGGGCTGACGCTGACTCAGTTCTTCCAATAAAATTGCCAGTTTTCACAGCTAACCATGCTTCAGTCCGATTCAGTCTCCCTGGGCAAGGCAAGGACTTCCACGCCCGGCGCCTGCAAAACGAGGCTGCAGGCAGTCAAGTAGGGGCACAAAGGGAAAGAGCCACTCAAAAGGGCTGAAACCGGCCTGGTCGGAGAGGAGGGTTCTCAGAGCCAGCGTGCGATGGAGAAGACTGGCACACTGTGGCTAGAACGAGGATAGGAAAAAAATGATGGGACATGCAGACGACTTTGGGGGTGCGCATTAAGGCACACAAGCTGCCGATTAGGGCCTGGCCTAAGCCTTAGCTCACTGAACGGCCTGTGCGAAACTCCTGAGCGTGACAAGAGAAATTGCTGACCGTAGCGAACAGACTGAGCAGCTGACAGGAGTTACAGTGCCATGAGGAAGAGCCAGATTTCACGGGTAGTTGAGGGGGATTGGTGTGAGAGGTGGCCCCACTTCACAGATAACTGAAGGGAGAGTTTGGGCTCATTTTGGGGAGAGGAATCTGGCAGGGCCAGCAGTACCCAGGAAACCCCATCAGTAATGGCGTGGAAGTCCAAGGTGACCTAGCTAAGAGCACCTGCAACACCAAATCCATTCACAGATGTAGCAAACCTGGGAGCAAGGGGGGGAAAGAAGCAAGGGGCTAGGTCCCTTGTTTGGGAGGAGACAAGGGCAGGAAAGAGGCGTTGAGGAAGGTGAGGGGGATGTATAAGCACGGAAAATGGAGGGAAGGGGGTGGGGGGTGGGGAATCAAGGCGCTAGGCGCACATAAGCCAACTTGTTTGCTTCTCTGACTCAGCCCAGCGCCTAATCCCCACAGTCCCGTCCCACCTTCTTGCTGAGAGCGCTCCCAAATCCTTTTCTGTGTGGCCTCACTCTGTACCCAGTGCGGGGGTGGGTCCAGGGGCCTGGCTGCTAGCAATGGCAGAAGGGAACTCTGGTCGTAGGGACCCAGCGGTTGGAGACACCAAGTGTCTAGGGCCAGCTACTGGTGGGAGCACTGGCTGCGCGGGCAAGTTGCTCTTGAGCTTGAAGCTGGACTAGTTCACGAGCAAGAGGAGATACAGAGCTGGAAAGGCCCAAGGTCCGTGCCAACCACTGGGTAAGTAGTTCGACATCCAGCCACGGATTTTAGTTGAACTTACTTCCCTTGCTAATATTTAAGGCACTGGGAGAAGGCTGGGCTTGTGCCACTGCTTCCTAGCAGCCTCCAGCTCGACATTCCTTGTGCCTAAGGCGTGCCAGGGCACTCGCCCCCTCCCTAGCGCTGCTTTCCCCTTTCCATTATGAAGCAGGAGGCAGGGGACTGCTGGGCTGCTGCAGCACATGGCTCCGCTCCCTCTGACCCCCTCTCTCCCTCTGCCTTCCCGGCACATCACCATGTGGCACGTGGTGATCGGGGCCACCCGGTTGCCTCAGCTGGGCCCTGAGGCCCAAGCGTGCAGTATCAAGCAGCTACCGGTTCACGAGCACTACAGTAACATCGCGCAGAGGAACGACATCGCCCTGCTGGAACTGGACCGGCCAATGCCCTCTAGCCTCCAGGGACCTAGCCCCGCTCAGCAAATGCAACGCACGGGGCTGGCTCCTGCTTTCCTCCCGTGACTGCCCTGCACTCCAGCATGGGAGCAAGGCTCCACCATGCAGCTCTAGAAGGTAGACGGAGGAGATGAGGCTGAAACAGGATTTACCAAAGCCATGGATGTCGTGGTTTAACCCCAGCTGGCAACTAAGCACCACACAGCCACTCGCTCACTCCCCCCAGGTGGGATGGGGGAGAGAATCGGAAGGGTAAAAGTGAGAAAACTCGCGGCTTGAGATAAAGACAGTTCCATAGGTGGAGCAAAAGCTGCGCAGGCAAGCAAAGCAAAACAAGGAATTCGTTCACTACTTCCCACCGGCAGGCAGGTGTTCAGCCATCTCCAGGAAAGTAGGGCTCCATCACGCGTAAACGGCTACTTGGGAAGACAAACGCCATCACCCCGCACGTCCCCCCCTTCCTTCTTCTTCCCCCAGCTTTCTATGCTGAGCATGACGTCCTATGGTATGGAATATCCCTTTGGTCAGTTGGGGTCAGCTGTCCCAGCTGTGTCGCCTCCCAACTTTTTGTGCACCCCCAGCCTACTCGCTGGTGGGGCGGTGTGAGAAGCAGAAAAGGCCTTGACTCTGTGTAAGCACTGCTTAGCAGTAACTAAAACATCCCTGCTTTATCAACACTGTTTCCAGCACAAATCCAAAGCACAGCCCCATACTAGCTACCAAGAAGAAAACTAACGCTACCCCAGCCAAAACCAGCACAATGGAGAATGGCGTGTGGTGCTGAGAGCGGGAGCACCCTTCTCTGGCTAGAGCCTAAAACTGCGTGTCCTTGGCCACGCGCACCAGGGGCCACAACTGCCCTTGTCGGTGGTGGCCCAGAACAGCAACGTAACTCATAGACAGCAAGGACAGGAAGCCTGCCAGAGGCTGTTGCTGTGGCTGACGTAGCCAGGACGGCCTGTGCTGCGTCTGCGTTTCACTGGGCTTTGTGCCGGAAGGCTGACACTGCTTGGGTACGCCTGCCTTAGTTGGCTTCCACATCACTGCTTGCCCGCCGCGGCTATAACCAGATTGGCTCTTCAGTGCCCAGACACGTGCCTACTGCCTGGAGCAGTTCTGTTCTCTGGCGTATGCTTTTTGGGAAGGAGCTGCTGGCAAACGGCTGCAGGGAGCAGGGTGGCAGTGAACTTCCCAAAGAGGCTATGATGCCCCACTTGGTTTTTTCCTGCCAGCTGTTAGCAGGCAGGGCTCGGAGGCAGGCGCTGCTGCCTGCCACGGGGCCTGCACGCCTTCATCCCACAAGCACAGCATTCAGTGCTAGGTGGGGTGGGGTGGGGTGGGGGGGGCGACTGTCGGGGGCGTCCGATGCCAGCTTCTGCCTCCCCTCCTGCTTGGAACCCCCCCATGTTGCCCCCCCTGCCCTGAGAGGCCACCACGCCCAGCACCCGGAACCAGCGACTCTGTGACATCAGCCCCGGAACCAAGGGCACCGCGGGCAACGTGAGTCCAGCGGGCACTACGTCGTTTGCCGCACTGGTGGCGACGAGCTCTCCGTGCTTGCAGCTGCCACGTGTCGCTGGCAGCGATGAATTTGCTCCGCCTCCTCGTCCTGCTGGCCCTGTGCGGGCTTGCGCACGGCACGTGGGACACCTGCGGGTAAGTAAGCGGCCCAAGGCTCCGGCAGGGAGCTTGGGCAACCCTTACGGGGTTCACTGGAGGGTGCCCGCTTGTCCCCCGTGGCCACGCCACAGCTTCCTGAACCCCACCTGGGAACTTCAGTTCCTTGCCAGCACCCATGCTGCTGGCACAACTGGCCTGCGGGGATAAAAGAGAAACGGGGGCGGATGCACGCACGCCCCACGGGCTTCCCTGGCCTTGCTGTCCACGCAGCGCCTTGTGGAGAGGGAAGACAGCTGACTCGTAGCCTGAAGAGCAGCAAGCCCTCCAGCAGGACAGTAATGAGGAGTTTCTGTTTCCAGAGGGACCTGCGGGCTCCGGCCCATGGCTTCTCACCACGGCATGTCGCGCGTCGTGGGTGGCACAGATGCCCAGCCAGGGGCCTGGCCCTGGATCGTCAGCATCCAGGATCCCTGGAAAACAGGCACGGGGCATATATGCGGAGGGTCCCTCATCAGCCCACAGTGGGTCCTCACAGCAGCCCACTGCTTCATTGAGGCCAGGTAAGGAGGACCAGGGAACGCGGACATCCCCACAACACTAGCAGGTGCCCTGTCCGCAGCACCGCGTGCTACTGCCATCCCGTCTCCTTGCAGTCCGCCCAGTGCCTGGGTACTGCAGAGCCCAGCGAGAGACTGCTCAGGAGAAGGCTGGGCTTGTGCCACTGCTTCCTAGCAGCCTCCAGCTCAACGTTCCTTGTGCCTAAGGCGTGCCAGGGCACTCGCCCCCTCCCTAGCGCTGCTTGCCTCTCTGCCTTGTGGAGCAGAAGGCAGGGAACTGCAGGGCTGCTGCAGCGCATGGCTCCGCTCCCTCTGACCCCTCTCTCCCTCTGCCTTCCAGGCACATCACCATGTGGCGCGTGGTGATCGGGGCCACCCGGTTGACTCAGCTGGGCCCTGAGGCCCAAGTGCGCACTATCAAGCGGCTACTGGTTCACGAGCACTACAGTAACATCACGCAGAGGAACGACATCGCCCTGCTGGAACTGGACCAGCCTGTGCAGTGCAGCTACTCCATCCAGCTTGCCTGTGTGCCCGACGCCTCGCTGAGAGTGTCAGAGCTGACAACCTGCTACGCCAGCGGCTGGGGTTCCACGACTGCAAGATGTGAGTTCCCAAAAAGTACTCGTGTCCTGAGCGCAAGCTTGGCACGCAGGGGAGACGGGTTGGGCTTCCTGAGAGCAGAGGCGAAAGCCAGAGTCAGGCTGCGGGGACGCATGCCTCTAGAGAGAGATGGGCCTGACCCATTCCCCAAAGGGAGGCACAAGGGGACCACCGGTACAGTGCCTTCAAGGTGCAAAGCCAAGCCCTAGGGAAGGGCTTCACCCAGACAGGGGAGGAGAAATGGCAACGAGCTGCCTGGTGTTAATTCCTTTCTGTGCTCGCAGCTGGAGGATCAACTGATGTCCTGCAGGAGGCCAAGGTCCGCCTCATTGATGTCAACCTCTGTAACAGCAGCGGGTGGTACAGAGGGGCCATCCACACCCACAACCTGTGTGCTGGCTATGCGCAGGGTGGCATCGACACCTGCCAGGTAGGAGCGTGCTACGAGTCAAGCCCCAGCAGCACAGGCAGCCCTCTCACAACCGTCCCACGCAGACCCCAGCGCGTGCTTTGCCTGGCAAGTCACCCTCCCACCGCTGGGTCCCCACCGCTGCTGGGGCTCACCTCCCCTTCCCCACCTGCAGCTCCTTGCCCAGTGCCCCCCTTGCCCCAGAGGCCTGCGACTCTGCCCACAAAGCCCATCCAGTGCTCTTGGCAGCACGCAGCTCCACATCCCAAGCCTGGAGCACGTGCGTTCCACACGTGAAGGATCGCTGTGCAGAGATGAGAGAGAGCCCTACCTTACAGGCCCACGACCCCCTCCCACACAAGCTCCTGTAGGCCCCGGCACCTGAGCGGGGCCTTTCTGTGCCGCAGAGCACAGCTCTGGCAGGTGCTGTGAGAGAGAAGGAGCCAGCCGTAGCGCTGACAGAGGCCACCCAACACCGCCTTTGCCCTCTCTCCTCCGCTGCAGGGTGACAGCGGTGGTCCTCTCGTCTGCCAAGATAACAACGCAGACTACTTCTGGCTCGTTGGAGTCACCAGCTGGGGGAAAGGCTGCGCGAGAGCAAGACGGCCCGGAGTCTACACCTCCACGCAGCACTTCTACGGCTGGATCCTGGCACAGATGGGACTGCGCCCGGCAGCAACGGCTACTCCAACGCCACAGCCAGGCTTCACCTCGAGCCCCTTTCAGAGGCCAAGACCGATACCAACTCAATCAGGCAGGTTTACACCCTGCCCATTTCCAGTCCAGAAGCTGGTGCAATTCTTTAAACTGCTGCAGGAGCTCCTGCAGTTCCTAAGGGGGACAAAGGCCTGAGCAGCAGGACGGACAGGATCCAGTGCAGCCGGCAGCGTACCACCGCCATTTCCTTGGCAGTGCTGAAGGGCTGACGCTGACTCAGTTCTTCCAATAAAATTGCCAGTTTTCACAGCTAACCATGCTTCAGTCCGATTCAGTCTCCTGGGCAAGGCAAGGACTTCCACGCCCGGCGCCTGCAAAACGAGGCTGCAGGCAGTCAAGTAGGGCACAAAGGGAAAGAGCCACTCAAAAGGGCTGAAACCGGGCCTGGTCGGAGAGGAGGGTTCTCAGAGCCAGCGTGCGATGGAGAAGACTGGCACACTGTGGCTAGAACGAGGATAGGAAAAAAATGATGGGACATGCAGACGACTTTGGGGGTGCGCATTAAGGCACACAAGCTGCCGATTAGGGCCTGGCCTAAGCCTTAGCTCACTGAACGGCCTGTGCGAAACTCCTGAGCGTGACAAGAGAAATTGCTGACCGTAGCGAACAGACTGAGCAGCTGACAGGAGTTACAGTGCCATGAGGAAGAGCCAGATTTCACGGGTAGTTGAGGGGGATTGGTGTGAGAGGTGGCCCCACTTCACAGATAACTGAAGGGAGAGTTGGGCTCATTTTGGGGAGAGGAATCTGGCAGGGCCAGCAGTACCCAGGAAACCCCATCAGTAATGGCGTGGAAGTCCAAGGTGACCTAGCTAAGAGCACCTGCAACACCAAATCCATTCACAGATGTAGCAAACCTGGGAGCAAGGGGGGGGAAAGAAGCAAGGGGCTAGGTCCCTTGTTTGGGAGGAGACAAGGGCAGAGAAAGAGGCGTTGAGGAAGGTGAGGGGGATGTATAAGCACGGAAAATGGAGGGAAGGGGGTGGGGGTGGGGAATCAAGGCGCTAGGCGCACATAAGCCAACTTGTTTGCTTCTCTGACTCAGCCCAGCGCCTAATCCCCACAGTCCGTCCCACCTTCTTGCTGAGAGCGCTCCCAAATCCTTTTCTGTGTGGCCTCACTCTGTACCCAGTGCGGGGGTGGGTCCAGGGGCCTGGCTGCTAGCAATGGCAGAAGGGAACTCTGGTCGTAGGGACCCAGCGGTTGGAGACACCAAGTGTCTAGGGCCAGCTACTGGTGGGAGCACTGGCTGCGCGGGCAAGTTGCTCTTGAGCTTGAAGCTGGACTAGTTCACGAGCAAGAGGAGATACAGAGCTGGAAAGGCCCAAGGTCCGTGCCAACCACTGGGTAAGTAGTTCGACATCCAGCCACGGATTTTAGTTGAACTTACTTCCCTTGCTAATATTTAAGGCACTGGGAGAAGGCTGGGCTTGTGCCACTGCTTCCTAGCAGCCTCCAGCTCGACATTCCTTGTGCCTAAGGCGTGCCAGGGCACTCGCCCCCTCCCTAGCGCTGCTTTCCCCTTTCCATTATGAAGCAGGAGGCAGGGGACTGCTGGGCTGCTGCAGCACATGGCTCCGCTCCCTCTGACCCCCTCTCTCCCTCTGCCTTCCCGGCACATCACCATGTGGCACGTGGTGATCGGGGCCACCCGGTTGCCTCAGCTGGGCCCTGAGGCCCAAGCGTGCAGTATCAAGCAGCTACCGGTTCACGAGCACTACAGTAACATCGCGCAGAGGAACGACATCGCCCTGCTGGAACTGGACCGGCCAATGCCCTCTAGCCTCCAGGGACCTAGCCCCGCTCAGCAAATGCAACGCACGGGGCTGGCTCCTGCTTTCCTCCCGTGACTGCCCTGCACTCCAGCATGGGAGCAAGGCTCCACCATGCAGCTCTAGAAGGTAGACGGAGGAGATGAGGCTGAAACAGGATTTACCAAAGCCATGGATGTCGTGGTTTAACCCCAGCTGGCAACTAAGCACCACACAGCCACTCGCTCACTCCCCCCAGGTGGGATGGGGGAGAGAATCGGAAGGGTAAAAGTGAGAAAACTCGCGGCTTGAGATAAAGACAGTTCCATAGGTGGAGCAAAAGCTGCGCAGGCAAGCAAAGCAAAACAAGGAATTCGTTCACTACTTCCCACCGGCAGGCAGGTGTTCAGCCATCTCCAGGAAAGTAGGGCTCCATCACGCGTAAACGGCTACTTGGGAAGACAAACGCCATCACCCCGCACGTCCCCCCCTTCCTTCTTCTTCCCCCAGCTTTCTATGCTGAGCATGACGTCCTATGGTATGGAATATCCCTTTGGTCAGTTGGGGTCAGCTGTCCCAGCTGTGTCGCCTCCCAACTTTTTGTGCACCCCCAGCCTACTCGCTGGTGGGGCGGTGTGAGAAGCAGAAAAGGCCTTGACTCTGTGTAAGCACTGCTTAGCAGTAACTAAAACATCCCTGCTTTATCAACACTGTTTCCAGCACAAATCCAAAGCACAGCCCCATACTAGCTACCAAGAAGAAAACTAACGCTACCCCAGCCAAAACCAGCACAATGGAGAATGGCGTGTGGTGCTGAGAGCGGGAGCACCCTTCTCTGGCTAGAGCCTAAAACTGCGTGTCCTTGGCCACGCGCACCAGGGGCCACAACTGCCCTTGTCGGTGTTGGCCCAGAACAGCAACGTAACTCATAGACAGCAAGGACAGGAAGCCTGCCAGAGGCTGTTGCTGTGGCTGACGTAGCCAGGACGGCCTGTGCTGCGTCTGCGTTTCACTGGGCTTTGTGCCGGAAGGCTGACACTGCTTGGGTACGCCTGCCTTAGTTGGCTTCCACATCACTGCTTGCCCGCCGCAGCTATAACCAGATTGGCTCTTCAGTGCCCAGACACGTGCCTACTGCCTGGAGCAGTTCTGTTCTCTGGCGTATGCTTTTTGGGAAGGAGCTGCTGGCAAACGGCTGCAGGGAGCAGGGTGGCAGTGAACTTCCCAAAGAGGCTATGATGCCCCACTTGGTTTTTTCCTGCCAGCTGTTAGCAGGCAGGGCTCGGAGGCAGGCGCTGCTGCCTGCCACGGGGCCTGCACGCCTTCATCCCACAAGCACAGCATTCAGTGCTAGGTGGGGTGGGGTGGGGGTGGGGGCGACTGTCGGGGGCGTCCGATGCCAGCTTCTGCCTCCCCTCCTGCTTGGAACCCCCCCATGTTGCCCCCCCTGCCCCGAGAGGCCACCACGCCCAGCACCCGGAACCAGCGACTCTGTGACATCAGCCCCGGAACCGAGGGCACCGCGGGCAACGTGAGTCCAGCGGGCACTACGTCGTTTGCCGCACTGGTGGCGACGAGCTCTCCGTGCTTGCAGCTGCCACGTGTCGCTGGCAGCGATGAATTTGCTCCGCCTCCTCGTCCTGCTGGCCCTGTGCGGGCTTGCGCACGGCACGTGGGACACCTGCGGGTAAGTAAGCGGCCCAAGGCTCCGGCAGGGAGCTTGGGCAACCCTTACGGGGTTCACTGGAGGGTGCCCGCTTGTCCCCCGTGGCCACGCCACAGCTTCCTGAACCCCACCTGGGAACTTCAGTTCCTTGCCAGCACCCATGCTGCTGGCACAACTGGCCTGCGGGGATAAAAGAGAAACGGGGGCGGATGCACGCACGCCCCACGGGCTTCCCTGGCCTTGCTGTCCACGCAGCGCCTTGTGGAGAGGGAAGACAGCTGACTCGTAGCCTGAAGAGCAGCAAGCCCTCCAGCAGGACAGTAATGAGGAGTTTCTGTTTCCAGAGGGACCTGCGGGCTCCGGCCCATGGCTTCTCACCACGGCATGTCGCGCGTCGTGGGTGGCACAGATGCCCAGCCAGGGGCCTGGCCCTGGATCGTCAGCATCCAGGATCCCTGGAAAACAGGCACGGGGCATATATGCGGAGGGTCCCTCATCAGCCCACAGTGGGTCCTCACAGCAGCCCACTGCTTCATTGAGGCCAGGTAAGGAGGACCAGGGAACGCGGACATCCCCACAACACTAGCAGGTGCCCTGTCCGCAGCACCGCGTGCTACTGCCATCCCGTCTCCTTGCAGTCCGCCCAGTGCCTGGGTACTGCAGAGCCCAGCGAGAGACTGCTCAGGAGAAGGCTGGGCTTGTGCCACTGCTTCCTAGCAGCCTCCAGCTCAACGTTCCTTGTGCCTAAGGCGTGCCAGGGCACTCGCCCCCTCCCTAGCGCTGCTTGCCTCTCTGCCTTGTGGAGCAGAAGGCAGGGAACTGCAGGGCTGCTGCAGCACATGGCTCCGCTCCCTCTGACCCCTCTCTCCCTCTGCCTTCCAGGCACATCACCATGTGGCGCGTGGTGATTGGGGCCACCCGGTTGACTCAGCTGGGCCCTGAGGCCCAAGTGCGCACTATCAAGCGGCTACTGGTTCACGAGCACTACAGTAACATCACGCAGAGGAACGACATCGCCCTGCTGGAACTGGACCAGCCTGTGCAGTGCAGCTACTCCATCCAGCTTGCCTGTGTGCCCGACGCCTCGCTGAGAGTGTCAGAGCTGACAACCTGCTACGCCAGCGGCTGGGGTTCCACGACTGCAAGATGTGAGTTCCCAAAAAGTACTCGTGTCCTGAGCGCAAGCTTGGCACGCAGGGGAGACGGGTTGGGCTTCCTGAGAGCAGAGGCGAAAGCCAGAGTC
Source organism: Gavia stellata (assembly GCF_030936135.1). NCBI lineage: Eukaryota > Metazoa > Chordata > Aves > Gaviiformes > Gaviidae > Gavia > Gavia stellata. The sequence goes on along the minus strand of NW_026776581.1, from coordinate 34,055 downwards.
AGGCTGCGGGGACGCATGCCTCTAGAGAGAGATGGGCCTGACCCATTCCCCAAAGGGAGGCACAAGGGGACCACCGGTACAGTGCCTTCAAGGTGCAAAGCCAAGCCCTAGGGAAGGGCTTCACCCAGACAGGGGAGGAGAAATGGCAACGAGCTGCCTGGTGTTAATTCCTTTCTGTGCTCGCAGCTGGAGGATCAACTGATGTCCTGCAGGAGGCCAAGGTCCGCCTCATTGATGTCAACCTCTGTAACAGCAGCGGGTGGTACAGAGGGGCCATCCACACCCACAACCTGTGTGCTGGCTATGCGCAGGGTGGCATCGACACCTGCCAGGTAGGAGCGTGCTACGAGTCAAGCCCCAGCAGCACAGGCAGCCCTCTCACAACCGTCCCACGCAGACCCCAGCGCGTGCTTTGCCTGGCAAGTCACCCTCCCACCGCTGGGTCCCCACCGCTGCTGGGGCTCACCTCCCCTTCCCCACCTGCAGCTCCTTGCCCAGTGCCCCCCTTGCCCCAGAGGCCTGCGACTCTGCCCACAAAGCCCATCCAGTGCTCTTGGCAGCACGCAGCTCCACATCCCAAGCCTGGAGCACGTGCGTTCCACACGTGAAGGATCGCTGTGCAGAGATGAGAGAGAGCCCTACCTTACAGGCCCACGACCCCCTCCCACACAAGCTCCTGTAGGCCCCGGCACCTGAGCGGGGCCTTTCTGTGCCGCAGAGCACAGCTCTGGCAGGTGCTGTGAGAGAGAAGGAGCCAGCCGTAGCGCTGACAGAGGCCACCCAACACCGCCTTTGCCCTCTCTCCTCCGCTGCAGGGTGACAGCGGTGGTCCTCTCGTCTGCCAAGATAACAACGCAGACTACTTCTGGCTCGTTGGAGTCACCAGCTGGGGGAAAGGCTGCGCGAGAGCAAGACGGCCCGGAGTCTACACCTCCACGCAGCACTTCTACGGCTGGATCCTGGCACAGATGGGACTGCGCCCGGCAGCAACGGCTACTCCAACGCCACAGCCAGGCTTCACCTCGAGCCCCTTTCAGAGGCCAAGACCGATACCAACTCAATCAGGCAGGTTTACACCCTGCCCATTTCCAGTCCAGAAGCTGGTGCAATTCTTTAAACTGCTGCAGGAGCTCCTGCAGTTCCTAAGGGGGACAAAGGCCTGAGCAGCAGGACGGACAGGATCCAGTGCAGCCGGCAGCGTACCACCGCCATTTCCTTGGCAGTGCTGAAGGGCTGACGCTGACTCAGTTCTTCCAATAAAATTGCCAGTTTTCACAGCTAACCATGCTTCAGTCCGATTCAGTCTCCTGGGCAAGGCAAGGACTTCCACGCCCGGCGCCTGCAAAACGAGGCTGCAGGCAGTCAAGTAGGGCACAAAGGGAAAGAGCCACTCAAAAGGGCTGAAACCGGGCCTGGTCGGAGAGGAGGGTTCTCAGAGCCAGCGTGCGATGGAGAAGACTGGCACACTGTGGCTAGAACGAGGATAGGAAAAAAATGATGGGACATGCAGACGACTTTGGGGGTGCGCATTAAGGCACACAAGCTGCCGATTAGGGCCTGGCCTAAGCCTTAGCTCACTGAACGGCCTGTGCGAAACTCCTGAGCGTGACAAGAGAAATTGCTGACCGTAGCGAACAGACTGAGCAGCTGACAGGAGTTACAGTGCCATGAGGAAGAGCCAGATTTCACGGGTAGTTGAGGGGGATTGGTGTGAGAGGTGGCCCCACTTCACAGATAACTGAAGGGAGAGTTGGGCTCATTTTGGGGAGAGGAATCTGGCAGGGCCAGCAGTACCCAGGAAACCCCATCAGTAATGGCGTGGAAGTCCAAGGTGACCTAGCTAAGAGCACCTGCAACACCAAATCCATTCACAGATGTAGCAAACCTGGGAGCAAGGGGGGGGAAAGAAGCAAGGGGCTAGGTCCCTTGTTTGGGAGGAGACAAGGGCAGAGAAAGAGGCGTTGAGGAAGGTGAGGGGGATGTATAAGCACGGAAAATGGAGGGAAGGGGGTGGGGGTGGGGAATCAAGGCGCTAGGCGCACATAAGCCAACTTGTTTGCTTCTCTGACTCAGCCCAGCGCCTAATCCCCACAGTCCGTCCCACCTTCTTGCTGAGAGCGCTCCCAAATCCTTTTCTGTGTGGCCTCACTCTGTACCCAGTGCGGGGGTGGGTCCAGGGGCCTGGCTGCTAGCAATGGCAGAAGGGAACTCTGGTCGTAGGGACCCAGCGGTTGGAGACACCAAGTGTCTAGGGCCAGCTACTGGTGGGAGCACTGGCTGCGCGGGCAAGTTGCTCTTGAGCTTGAAGCTGGACTAGTTCACGAGCAAGAGGAGATACAGAGCTGGAAAGGCCCAAGGTCCGTGCCAACCACTGGGTAAGTAGTTCGACATCCAGCCACGGATTTTAGTTGAACTTACTTCCCTTGCTAATATTTAAGGCACTGGGAGAAGGCTGGGCTTGTGCCACTGCTTCCTAGCAGCCTCCAGCTCGACATTCCTTGTGCCTAAGGCGTGCCAGGGCACTCGCCCCCTCCCTAGCGCTGCTTTCCCCTTTCCATTATGAAGCAGGAGGCAGGGGACTGCTGGGCTGCTGCAGCACATGGCTCCGCTCCCTCTGACCCCCTCTCTCCCTCTGCCTTCCCGGCACATCACCATGTGGCACGTGGTGATCGGGGCCACCCGGTTGCCTCAGCTGGGCCCTGAGGCCCAAGCGTGCAGTATCAAGCAGCTACCGGTTCACGAGCACTACAGTAACATCGCGCAGAGGAACGACATCGCCCTGCTGGAACTGGACCGGCCAATGCCCTCTAGCCTCCAGGGACCTAGCCCCGCTCAGCAAATGCAACGCACGGGGCTGGCTCCTGCTTTCCTCCCGTGACTGCCCTGCACTCCAGCATGGGAGCAAGGCTCCACCATGCAGCTCTAGAAGGTAGACGGAGGAGATGAGGCTGAAACAGGATTTACCAAAGCCATGGATGTCGTGGTTTAACCCCAGCTGGCAACTAAGCACCACACAGCCACTCGCTCACTCCCCCCAGGTGGGATGGGGGAGAGAATCGGAAGGGTAAAAGTGAGAAAACTCGCGGCTTGAGATAAAGACAGTTCCATAGGTGGAGCAAAAGCTGCGCAGGCAAGCAAAGCAAAACAAGGAATTCGTTCACTACTTCCCACCGGCAGGCAGGTGTTCAGCCATCTCCAGGAAAGTAGGGCTCCATCACGCGTAAACGGCTACTTGGGAAGACAAACGCCATCACCCCGCACGTCCCCCCCTTCCTTCTTCTTCCCCCAGCTTTCTATGCTGAGCATGACGTCCTATGGTATGGAATATCCCTTTGGTCAGTTGGGGTCAGCTGTCCCAGCTGTGTCGCCTCCCAACTTTTTGTGCACCCCCAGCCTACTCGCTGGTGGGGCGGTGTGAGAAGCAGAAAAGGCCTTGACTCTGTGTAAGCACTGCTTAGCAGTAACTAAAACATCCCTGCTTTATCAACACTGTTTCCAGCACAAATCCAAAGCACAGCCCCATACTAGCTACCAAGAAGAAAACTAACGCTACCCCAGCCAAAACCAGCACAATGGAGAATGGCGTGTGGTGCTGAGAGCGGGAGCACCCTTCTCTGGCTAGAGCCTAAAACTGCGTGTCCTTGGCCACGCGCACCAGGGGCCACAACTGCCCTTGTCGGTGTTGGCCCAGAACAGCAACGTAACTCATAGACAGCAAGGACAGGAAGCCTGCCAGAGGCTGTTGCTGTGGCTGACGTAGCCAGGACGGCCTGTGCTGCGTCTGCGTTTCACTGGGCTTTGTGCCGGAAGGCTGACACTGCTTGGGTACGCCTGCCTTAGTTGGCTTCCACATCACTGCTTGCCCGCCGCGGCTATAACCAGATTGGCTCTTCAGTGCCCAGACACGTGCCTACTGCCTGGAGCAGTTCTGTTCTCTGGCGTATGCTTTTTGGGAAGGAGCTGGTGGCAAACGGCTGCAGGGAGCAGGGTGGCAGTGAACTTCCCAAAGAGGCTATGATGCCCCACTTGGTTTTTTCCTGCCAGCTGTTAGCAGGCAGGGCTCGGAGGCAGGCGCTGCTGCCTGCCACGGGGCCTGCACGCCTTCATCCCACAAGCACAGCATTCAGTGCTAGGTGGGGTGGGGTGGGGGTGGGGGCGACTGTCGGGGGCGTCCGATGCCAGCTTCTGCCTCCCCTCCTGCTTGGAACCCCCCCATGTTGCCCCCCCTGCCCCGAGAGGCCACCACGCCCAGCACCCGGAACCAGCGACTCTGTGACATCAGCCCCGGAACCGAGGGCACCGCGGGCAACGTGAGTCCAGCGGGCACTACGTCGTTTGCCGCACTGGTGGCGACGAGCTCTCCGTGCTTGCAGCTGCCACGTGTCGCTGGCAGCGATGAATTTGCTCCGCCTCCTCGTCCTGCTGGCCCTGTGCGGGCTTGCGCACGGCACGTGGGACACCTGCGGGTAAGTAAGCGGCCCAAGGCTCCGGCAGGGAGCTTGGGCAACCCTTACGGGGTTCACTGGAGGGTGCCCGCTTGTCCCCCGTGGCCACGCCACAGCTTCCTGAACCCCACCTGGGAACTTCAGTTCCTTGCCAGCACCCATGCTGCTGGCACAACTGGCCTGCGGGGATAAAAGAGAAACGGGGGCGGATGCACGCACGCCCCACGGGCTTCCCTGGCCTTGCTGTCCACGCAGCGCCTTGTGGAGAGGGAAGACAGCTGACTCGTAGCCTGAAGAGCAGCAAGCCCTCCAGCAGGACAGTAATGAGGAGTTTCTGTTTCCAGAGGGACCTGCGGGCTCCGGCCCATGGCTTCTCACCACGGCATGTCGCGCGTCGTGGGTGGCACAGATGCCCAGCCAGGGGCCTGGCCCTGGATCGTCAGCATCCAGGATCCCTGGAAAACAGGCACGGGGCATATATGCGGAGGGTCCCTCATCAGCCCACAGTGGGTCCTCACAGCAGCCCACTGCTTCATTGAGGCCAGGTAAGGAGGACCAGGGAACGCGGACATCCCCACAACACTAGCAGGTGCCCTGTCCGCAGCACCGCGTGCTACTGCCATCCCGTCTCCTTGCAGTCCGCCCAGTGCCTGGGTACTGCAGAGCCCAGCGAGAGACTGCTCAGGAGAAGGCTGGGCTTGTGCCACTGCTTCCTAGCAGCCTCCAGCTCAACGTTCCTTGTGCCTAAGGCGTGCCAGGGCACTCGCCCCCTCCCTAGCGCTGCTTGCCTCTCTGCCTTGTGGAGCAGAAGGCAGGGAACTGCAGGGCTGCTGCAGCACATGGCTCCGCTCCCTCTGACCCCTCTCTCCCTCTGCCTTCCAGGCACATCACCATGTGGCGCGTGGTGATCGGGGCCACCCGGTTGACTCAGCTGGGCCCTGAGGCCCAAGTGCGCACTATCAAGCGGCTACTGGTTCACGAGCACTACAGTAACATCACGCAGAGGAACGACATCGCCCTGCTGGAACTGGACCAGCCTGTGCAGTGCAGCTACTCCATCCAGCTTGCCTGTGTGCCCGACGCCTCGCTGAGAGTGTCAGAGCTGACAACCTGCTACGCCAGCGGCTGGGGTTCCACGACTGCAAGATGTGAGTTCCCAAAAAGTACTCGTGTCCTGAGCGCAAGCTTGGCACGCAGGGGAGACGGGTTGGGCTTCCTGAGAGCAGAGGCGAAAGCCAGAGTCAGGCTGCGGGGACGCATGCCTCTAGAGAGAGATGGGCCTGACCCATTCCCCAAAGGGAGGCACAAGGGGACCACCGGTACAGTGCCTTCAAGGTGCAAAGCCAAGCCCTAGGGAAGGGCTTCACCCAGACAGGGGAGGAGAAATGGCAACGAGCTGCCTGGTGTTAATTCCTTTCTGTGCTTGCAGCTGGAGGATCAACTGATGTCCTGCAGGAGGCCAAGGTCCGCCTCATTGATGTCAACCTCTGTAACAGCAGCGGGTGGTACAGAGGGGCCATCCACACCCACAACCTGTGTGCTGGCTATGCGCAGGGTGGCATCGACACCTGCCAGGTAGGAGCGTGCTACGAGTCAAGCCCCAGCAGCACAGGCAGCCCTCTCACAACCGTCCCACGCAGACCCCAGCGCGTGCTTTGCCTGGCAAGTCACCCTCCCACCGCTGGGTCCCCACCGCTGCTGGGGCTCACCTCCCCTTCCCCACCTGCAGCTCCTTGCCCAGTGCCCCCCTTGCCCCAGAGGCCTGCGACTCTGCCCACAAAGCCCATCCAGTGCTCTTGGCAGCACGCAGCTCCACATCCCAAGCCTGGAGCACGTGCGTTCCACACGTGAAGGATCGCTGTGCAGAGATGAGAGAGAGCCCTACCTTACAGGCCCACGACCCCCTCCCACACAAGCTCCTGTAGGCCCCGGCACCTGAGCGGGGCCTTTCTGTGCCGCAGAGCACAGCTCTGGCAGGTGCTGTGAGAGAGAAGGAGCCAGCCGTAGCGCTGACAGAGGCCACCCAACACCGCCTTTGCCCTCTCTCCTCCGCTGCAGGGTGACAGCGGTGGTCCTCTCGTCTGCCAAGATAACAACGCAGACTACTTCTGGCTCGTTGGAGTCACCAGCTGGGGGAAAGGCTGCGCGAGAGCAAGACGGCCCGGAGTCTACACCTCCACGCAGCACTTCTACGGCTGGATCCTGGCACAGATGGGACTGCGCCCGGCAGCAACGGCTACTCCAACGCCACAGCCAGGCTTCACCTCGAGCCCCTTTCAGAGGCCAAGACCGATACCAACTCAATCAGGCAGGTTTACACCCTGCCCATTTCCAGTCCAGAAGCTGGTGCAATTCTTTAAACTGCTGCAGGAGCTCCTGCAGTTCCTAAGGGGGACAAAGGCCTGAGCAGCAGGACGGACAGGATCCAGTGCAGCCGGCAGCGTACCACCGCCATTTCCTTGGCAGTGCTGAAGGGCTGACGCTGACTCAGTTCTTCCAATAAAATTGCCAGTTTTCACAGCTAACCATGCTTCAGTCCGATTCAGTCTCCTGGGCAAGGCAAGGACTTCCACGCCCGGCGCCTGCAAAACGAGGCTGCAGGCAGTCAAGTAGGGCACAAAGGGAAGAGCCACTCAAAAGGGCTGAAACCGGGCCTGGTCGGAGAGGGGGGTTCTCAGAGCCAGCGTGCGATGGAGAAGACTGGCACACTGTGGCTAGAACGAGGATAGGAAAAAAATGATGGGACATGCAGACGACTTTGGGGGTGCGCATTAAGGCACACAAGCTGCCGATTAGGGCCTGGCCTAAGCCTTAGCTCACTGAACGGCCTGTGCGAAACTCCTGAGCGTGACAAGAGAAATTGCTGACCGTAGCGAACAGACTGAGCAGCTGACAGGAGTTACAGTGCCATGAGGAAGAGCCAGATTTCACGGGTAGTTGAGGGGGATTGGTGTGAGAGGTGGCCCCACTTCACAGATAACTGAAGGGAGAGTTGGGCTCATTTTGGGGAGAGGAATCTGGCAGGGCCAGCAGTACCCAGGAAACCCCATCAGTAATGGCGTGGAAGTCCAAGGTGACCTAGCTAAGAGCACCTGCAACACCAAATCCATTCACAGATGTAGCAAACCTGGGAGCAAGGGGGGGGAAAGAAGCAAGGGGCTAGGTCCCTTGTTTGGGAGGAGACAAGGGCAGAGAAAGAGGCGTTGAGGAAGGTGAGGGGGATGTATAAGCACGGAAAATGGAGGGAAGGGGGTGGGGGTGGGGAATCAAGGCGCTAGGCGCACATAAGCCAACTTGTTTGCTTCTCTGACTCAGCCCAGCGCCTAATCCCCACAGTCCGTCCCACCTTCTTGCTGAGAGCGCTCCCAAATCCTTTTCTGTGTGGCCTCACTCTGTACCCAGTGCGGGGGTGGGTCCAGGGGCCTGGCTGCTAGCAATGGCAGAAGGGAACTCTGGTCGTAGGGACCCAGCGGTTGGAGACACCAAGTGTCTAGGGCCAGCTACTGGTGGGAGCACTGGCTGCGTGGGCAAGTTGCTCTTGAGCTTGAAGCTGGACTAGTTCACGAGCAAGAGGAGATACAGAGCTGGAAAGGCCCAAGGTCCGTGCCAACCACTGGGTAAGTAGTTCGACATCCAGCCACGGATTTTAGTTGAACTTACTTCCCTTGCTAATATTTAAGGCACTGGGAGAAGGCTGGGCTTGTGCCACTGCTTCCTAGCAGCCTCCAGCTCGACATTCCTTGTGCCTAAGGCGTGCCAGGGCACTCGCCCCCTCCCTAGCGCTGCTTTCCCCTTTCCATTATGAAGCAGGAGGCAGGGGACTGCTGGGCTGCTGCAGCACATGGCTCCGCTCCCTCTGACCCCCTCTCTCCCTCTGCCTTCCCGGCACATCACCATGTGGCACGTGGTGATCGGGGCCACCCGGTTGCCTCAGCTGGGCCCTGAGGCCCAAGCGTGCAGTATCAAGCAGCTACCGGTTCACGAGCACTACAGTAACATCGCGCAGAGGAACGACATCGCCCTGCTGGAACTGGACCGGCCAATGCCCTCTAGCCTCCAGGGACCTAGCCCCGCTCAGCAAATGCAACGCACGGGGCTGGCTCCTGCTTTCCTCCCGTGACTGCCCTGCACTCCAGCATGGGAGCAAGGCTCCACCATGCAGCTCTAGAAGGTAGACGGAGGAGATGAGGCTGAAACAGGATTTACCAAAGCCATGGATGTCGTGGTTTAACCCCAGCTGGCAACTAAGCACCACACAGCCACTCGCTCACTCCCCCCAGGTGGGATGGGGGAGAGAATCGGAAGGGTAAAAGTGAGAAAACTCGCGGCTTGAGATAAAGACAGTTCCATAGGTGGAGCAAAAGCTGCGCAGGCAAGCAAAGCAAAACAAGGAATTCGTTCACTACTTCCCACCGGCAGGCAGGTGTTCAGCCATCTCCAGGAAAGTAGGGCTCCATCACGCGTAAACGGCTACTTGGGAAGACAAACGCCATCACCCCGCACGTCCCCCCCTTCCTTCTTCTTCCCCCAGCTTTCTATGCTGAGCATGACGTCCTATGGTATGGAATATCCCTTTGGTCAGTTGGGGTCAGCTGTCCCAGCTGTGTCGCCTCCCAACTTTGTGTGCACCCACAGCCTACTCGCTGGTGGGGCGGTGTGAGAAGCAGAAAAGGCCTTGACTCTGTGTAAGCACTGCTTAGCAGTAACTAAAACATCCCTGCTTTATCAACACTGTTTCCAGCACAAATCCAAAGCACAGCCCCATACTAGCTACCAAGAAGAAAACTAACGCTACCCCAGCCAAAACCAGCACAATGGAGAATGGCGTGTGGTGCTGAGAGCGGGAGCACCCTTCTCTGGCTAGAGCCTAAAACTGCGTGTCCTTGGCCACGCGCACCAGGGGCCACAACTGCCCTTGTCGGTGTTGGCCCAGAACAGCAACGTAACTCATAGACAGCAAGGACAGGAAGCCTGCCAGAGGCTGTTGCTGTGGCTGACGTAGCCAGGACGGCCTGTGCTGCGTCTGCGTTTCACTGGGCTTTGTGCCGGAAGGCTGACACTGCTTGGGTACGCCTGCCTTAGTTGGCTTCCACATCACTGCTTGCCCGCCGCGGCTATAACCAGATTGGCTCTTCAGTGCCCAGACACGTGCCTACTGCCTGGAGCAGTTCTGTTCTCTGGCGTATGCTTTTTGGGAAGGAGCTGGTGGCAAACGGCTGCAGGGAGCAGGGTGGCAGTGAACTTCCCAAAGAGGCTATGATGCCCCACTTGGTTTTTTCCTGCCAGCTGTTAGCAGGCAGGGCTCGGAGGCAGGCGCTGCTGCCTGCCACGGGGCCTGCACGCCTTCATCCCACAAGCACAGCATTCAGTGCTAGGTGGGGTGGGGTGGGGGTGGGGGCGACTGTCGGGGGCGTCCGATGCCAGCTTCTGCCTCCCCTCCTGCTTGGAACCCCCCCATGTTGCCCCCCCTGCCCCGAGAGGCCACCACGCCCAGCACCCGGAACCAGCGACTCTGTGACATCAGCCCCGGAACCGAGGGCACCGCGGGCAACGTGAGTCCAGCGGGCACTACGTCGTTTGCCGCACTGGTGGCGACGAGCTCTCCGTGCTTGCAGCTGCCACGTGTCGCTGGCAGCGATGAATTTGCTCCGCCTCCTCGTCCTGCTGGCCCTGTGCGGGCTTGCGCACGGCACGTGGGACACCTGCGGGTAAGTAAGCGGCCCAAGGCTCCGGCAGGGAGCTTGGGCAACCCTTACGGGGTTCACTGGAGGGTGCCCGCTTGTCCCCCGTGGCCACGCCACAGCTTCCTGAACCCCACCTGGGAACTTCAGTTCCTTGCCAGCACCCATGCTGCTGGCACAACTGGCCTGCGGGGATAAAAGAGAAACGGGGGCGGATGCACGCACGCCCCACGGGCTTCCCTGGCCTTGCTGTCCACGCAGCGCCTTGTGGAGAGGGAAGACAGCTGACTCGTAGCCTGAAGAGCAGCAAGCCCTCCAGCAGGACAGTAATGAGGAGTTTCTGTTTCCAGAGGGACCTGCGGGCTCCGGCCCATGGCTTCTCACCACGGCATGTCGCGCGTCGTGGGTGGCACAGATGCCCAGCCAGGGGCCTGGCCCTGGATCGTCAGCATCCAGGATCCCTGGAAAACAGGCACGGGGCATATATGCGGAGGGTCCCTCATCAGCCCACAGTGGGTCCTCACAGCAGCCCACTGCTTCATTGAGGCCAGGTAAGGAGGACCAGGGAACGCGGACATCCCCACAACACTAGCAGGTGCCCTGTCCGCAGCACCGCGTGCTACTGCCATCCCGTCTCCTTGCAGTCCGCCCAGTGCCTGGGTACTGCAGAGCCCAGCGAGAGACTGCTCAGGAGAAGGCTGGGCTTGTGCCACTGCTTCCTAGCAGCCTCCAGCTCAACGTTCCTTGTGCCTAAGGCGTGCCAGGGCACTCGCCCCCTCCCTAGCGCTGCTTGCCTCTCTGCCTTGTGGAGCAGAAGGCAGGGAACTGCAGGGCTGCTGCAGCACATGGCTCCGCTCCCTCTGACCCCTCTCTCCCTCTGCCTTCCAGGCACATCACCATGTGGCGCGTGGTGATCGGGGCCACCCGGTTGACTCAGCTGGGCCCTGAGGCCCAAGTGCGCACTATCAAGCGGCTACTGGTTCACGAGCACTACAGTAACATCACGCAGAGGAACGACATCGCCCTGCTGGAACTGGACCAGCCTGTGCAGTGCAGCTACTCCATCCAGCTTGCCTGTGTGCCCGACGCCTCGCTGAGAGTGTCAGAGCTGACAACCTGCTACGCCAGCGGCTGGGGTTCCACGACTGCAAGATGTGAGTTCCCAAAAAGTACTCGTGTCCTGAGCGCAAGCTTGGCACGCAGGGGAGACGGGTTGGGCTTCCTGAGAGCAGAGGCGAAAGCCAGAGTCAGGCTGCGGGGACGCATGCCTCTAGAGAGAGATGGGCCTGACCCATTCCCCAAAGGGAGGCACAAGGGGACCACCGGTACAGTGCCTTCAAGGTGCAAAGCCAAGCCCTAGGGAAGGGCTTCACCCAGACAGGGGAGGAGAAATGGCAACGAGCTGCCTGGTGTTAATTCCTTTCTGTGCTTGCAGCTGGAGGATCAACTGATGTCCTGCAGGAGGCCAAGGTCCGCCTCATTGATGTCAACCTCTGTAACAGCAGCGGGTGGTACAGAGGGGCCATCCACACCCACAACCTGTGTGCTGGCTATGCGCAGGGTGGCATCGACACCTGCCAGGTAGGAGCGTGCTACGAGTCAAGCCCCAGCAGCACAGGCAGCCCTCTCACAACCGTCCCACGCAGACCCCAGCGCGTGCTTTGCCTGGCAAGTCACCCTCCCACCGCTGGGTCCCCACCGCTGCTGGGGCTCACCTCCCCTTCCCCACCTGCAGCTCCTTGCCCAGTGCCCCCCTTGCCCCAGAGGCCTGCGACTCTGCCCACAAAGCCCATCCAGTGCTCTTGGCAGCACGCAGCTCCACATCCCAAGCCTGGAGCACGTGCGTTCCACACGTGAAGGATCGCTGTGCAGAGATGAGAGAGAGCCCTACCTTACAGGCCCACGACCCCCTCCCACACAAGCTCCTGTAGGCCCCGGCACCTGAGCGGGGCCTTTCTGTGCCGCAGAGCACAGCTCTGGCAGGTGCTGTGAGAGAGAAGGAGCCAGCCGTAGCGCTGACAGAGGCCACCCAACACCGCCTTTGCCCTCTCTCCTCCGCTGCAGGGTGACAGCGGTGGTCCTCTCGTCTGCCAAGATAACAACGCAGACTACTTCTGGCTCGTTGGAGTCACCAGCTGGGGGAAAGGCTGCGCGAGAGCAAGACGGCCCGGAGTCTACACCTCCACGCAGCACTTCTACGGCTGGATCCTGGCACAGATGGGACTGCGCCCGGCAGCAACGGCTACTCCAACGCCACAGCCAGGCTTCACCTCGAGCCCCTTTCAGAGGCCAAGACCGATACCAACTCAATCAGGCAGGTTTACACCCTGCCCATTTCCACTCCAGAAGCTGGTGCAATTCTTTAAACTGCTGCAGGAGCTCCTGCAGTTCCTAAGGGGGACAAAGGCCTGAGCAGCAGGACGGACAGGATCCAGTGCAGCCGGCAGCGTACCACCGCCATTTCCTTGGCAGTGCTGAAGGGCTGACGCTGACTCAGTTCTTCCAATAAAATTGCCAGTTTTCACAGCTAACCATGCTTCAGTCCGATTCAGTCTCCTGGGCAAGGCAAGGACTTCCACGCCCGGCGCCTGCAAAACGAGGCTGCAGGCAGTCAAGTAGGGCACAAAGGGAAAGAGCCACTCAAAAGGGCTGAAACCGGGCCTGGTCGGAGAGGGGGGTTCTCAGAGCCAGCGTGCGATGGAGAAGACTGGCACACTGTGGCTAGAACGAGGATAGGAAAAAAATGATGGGACATGCAGACGACTTTGGGGGTGCGCATTAAGGCACACAAGCTGCCGATTAGGGCCTGGCCTAAGCCTTAGCTCACTGAACGGCCTGTGCGAAACTCCTGAGCGTGACAAGAGAAATTGCTGACCGTAGCGAACAGACTGAGCAGCTGACAGGAGTTACAGTGCCATGAGGAAGAGCCAGATTTCACGGGTAGTTGAGGGGGATTGGTGTGAGAGGTGGCCCCACTTCACAGATAACTGAAGGGAGAGTTGGGCTCATTTTGGGGAGAGGAATCTGGCAGGGCCAGCAGTACCCAGGAAACCCCATCAGTAATGGCGTGGAAGTCCAAGGTGACCTAGCTAAGAGCACCTGCAACACCAAATCCATTCACAGATGTAGCAAACCTGGGAGCAAGGGGGGGGAAAGAAGCAAGGGGCTAGGTCCCTTGTTTGGGAGGAGACAAGGGCAGAGAAAGAGGCGTTGAGGAAGGTGAGGGGGATGTATAAGCACGGAAAATGGAGGGAAGGGGGTGGGGGTGGGGAATCAAGGCGCTAGGCGCACATAAGCCAACTTGTTTGCTTCTCTGACTCAGCCCAGCGCCTAATCCCCACAGTCCGTCCCACCTTCTTGCTGAGAGCGCTCCCAAATCCTTTTCTGTGTGGCCTCACTCTGTACCCAGTGCGGGGGTGGGTCCAGGGGCCTGGCTGCTAGCAATGGCAGAAGGGAACTCTGGTCGTAGGGACCCAGCGGTTGGAGACACCAAGTGTCTAGGGCCAGCTACTGGTGGGAGCACTGGCTGCGCGGGCAAGTTGCTCTTGAGCTTGAAGCTGGACTAGTTCACGAGCAAGAGGAGATACAGAGCTGGAAAGGCCCAAGGTCCGTGCCAACCACTGGGTAAGTAGTTCGACATCCAGCCACGGATTTTAGTTGAACTTACTTCCCTTGCTAATATTTAAGGCACTGGGAGAAGGCTGGGCTTGTGCCACTGCTTCCTAGCAGCCTCCAGCTCGACATTCCTTGTGCCTAAGGCGTGCCAGGGCACTCGCCCCCTCCCTAGCGCTGCTTTCCCCTTTCCATTATGAAGCAGGAGGCAGGGGACTGCTGGGCTGCTGCAGCACATGGCTCCGCTCCCTCTGACCCCCTCTCTCCCTCTGCCTTCCCGGCACATCACCATGTGGCACGTGGTGATCGGGGCCACCCGGTTGCCTCAGCTGGGCCCTGAGGCCCAAGCGTGCAGTATCAAGCAGCTACCGGTTCACGAGCACTACAGTAACATCGCGCAGAGGAACGACATCGCCCTGCTGGAACTGGACCGGCCAATGCCCTCTAGCCTCCAGGGACCTAGCCCCGCTCAGCAAATGCAACGCACGGGGCTGGCTCCTGCTTTCCTCCCGTGACTGCCCTGCACTCCAGCATGGGAGCAAGGCTCCACCATGCAGCTCTAGAAGGTAGACGGAGGAGATGAGGCTGAAACAGGATTTACCAAAGCCATGGATGTCGTGGTTTAACCCCAGCTGGCAACTAAGCACCACACAGCCACTCGCTCACTCCCCCCAGGTGGGATGGGGGAGAGAATCGGAAGGGTAAAAGTGAGAAAACTCGCGGCTTGAGATAAAGACAGTTCCATAGGTGGAGCAAAAGCTGCGCAGGCAAGCAAAGCAAAACAAGGAATTCGTTCACTACTTCCCACCGGCAGGCAGGTGTTCAGCCATCTCCAGGAAAGTAGGGCTCCATCACGCGTAAACGGCTACTTGGGAAGACAAACGCCATCACCCCGCACGTCCCCCCCTTCCTTCTTCTTCCCCCAGCTTTCTATGCTGAGCATGACGTCCTATGGTATGGAATATCCCTTTGGTCAGTTGGGGTCAGCTGTCCCAGCTGTGTCGCCTCCCAACTTTTTGTGCACCCCCAGCCTACTCGCTGGTGGGGCGGTGTGAGAAGCAGAAAAGGCCTTGACTCTGTGTAAGCACTGCTTAGCAGTAACTAAAACATCCCTGCTTTATCAACACTGTTTCCAGCACAAATCCAAAGCACAGCCCCATACTAGCTACCAAGAAGAAAACTAACGCTACCCCAGCCAAAACCAGCACAATGGAGAATGGCGTGTGGTGCTGAGAGCGGGAGCACCCTTCTCTGGCTAGAGCCTAAAACTGCGTGTCCTTGGCCACGCGCACCAGGGGCCACAACTGCCCTTGTCGGTGTTGGCCCAGAACAGCAACGTAACTCATAGACAGCAAGGACAGGAAGCCTGCCAGAGGCTGTTGCTGTGGCTGACGTAGCCAGGACGGCCTGTGCTGCGTCTGCGTTTCACTGGGCTTTGTGCCGGAAGGCTGACACTGCTTGGGTACGCCTGCCTTAGTTGGCTTCCACATCACTGCTTGCCCGCCGCGGCTATAACCAGATTGGCTCTTCAGTGCCCAGACACGTGCCTACTGCCTGGAGCAGTTCTGTTCTCTGGCGTATGCTTTTTGGGAAGGAGCTGGTGGCAAACGGCTGCAGGGAGCAGGGTGGCAGTGAACTTCCCAAAGAGGCTATGATGCCCCACTTGGTTTTTTCCTGCCAGCTGTTAGCAGGCAGGGCTCGGAGGCAGGCGCTGCTGCCTGCCACGGGGCCTGCACGCCTTCATCCCACAAGCACAGCATTCAGTGCTAGGTGGGGTGGGGTGGGGGTGGGGGGGGCGACTGTCGGGGGCGTCCGATGCCAGCTTCTGCCTCCCCTCCTGCTTGGAACCCCCCCATGCTGCCCCCCCTGCCCCGAGAGGCCACCACGCCCAGCACCCGGAACCAGCGACTCTGTGACATCAGCCCCGGAACCGAGGGCACCGCGGGCAACGTGAGTCCAGCGGGCACTACGTCGTTTGCCGCACTGGTGGCGACGAGCTCTCCGTGCTTGCAGCTGCCACGTGTCGCTGGCAGCGATGAATTTGCTCCGCCTCCTCGTCCTGCTGGCCCTGTGCGGGCTTGCGCACGGCACGTGGGACACCTGCGGGTAAGTAAGCGGCCCAAGGCTCCGGCAGGGAGCTTGGGCAACCCTTACGGGGTTCACTGGAGGGTGCCCGCTTGTCCCCCGTGGCCACGCCACAGCTTCCTGAACCCCACCTGGGAACTTCAGTTCCTTGCCAGCACCCATGCTGCTGGCACAACTGGCCTGCGGGGATAAAAGAGAAACGGGGGCGGATGCACGCACGCCCCACGGGCTTCCCTGGCCTTGCTGTCCACGCAGCGCCTTGTGGAGAGGGAAGACAGCTGACTCGTAGCCTGAAGAGCAGCAAGCCCTCCAGCAGGACAGTAATGAGGAGTTTCTGTTTCCAGAGGGACCTGCGGGCTCCGGCCCATGGCTTCTCACCACGGCATGTCGCGCGTCGTGGGTGGCACAGATGCCCAGCCAGGGGCCTGGCCCTGGATCGTCAGCATCCAGGATCCCTGGAAAACAGGCACGGGGCATATATGCGGAGGGTCCCTCATCAGCCCACAGTGGGTCCTCACAGCAGCCCACTGCTTCATTGAGGCCAGGTAAGGAGGACCAGGGAACGCGGACATCCCCACAACACTAGCAGGTGCCCTGTCCGCAGCACCGCGTGCTACTGCCATCCCGTCTCCTTGCAGTCCGCCCAGTGCCTGGGTACTGCAGAGCCCAGCGAGAGACTGCTCAGGAGAAGGCTGGGCTTGTGCCACTGCTTCCTAGCAGCCTCCAGCTCAACGTTCCTTGTGCCTAAGGCGTGCCAGGGCACTCGCCCCCTCCCTAGCGCTGCTTGCCTCTCTGCCTTGTGGAGCAGAAGGCAGGGAACTGCAGGGCTGCTGCAGCACATGGCTCCGCTCCCTCTGACCCCTCTCTCCCTCTGCCTTCCAGGCACATCACCATGTGGCGCGTGGTGATCGGGGCCACCCGGTTGACTCAGCTGGGCCCTGAGGCCCAAGTGCGCACTATCAAGCGGCTACTGGTTCACGAGCACTACAGTAACATCACGCAGAGGAACGACATCGCCCTGCTGGAACTGGACCAGCCTGTGCAGTGCAGCTACTCCATCCAGCTTGCCTGTGTGCCCGACGCCTCGCTGAGAGTGTCAGAGCTGACAACCTGCTACGCCAGCGGCTGGGGTTCCACGACTGCAAGATGTGAGTTCCCAAAAAGTACTCGTGTCCTGAGCGCAAGCTTGGCACGCAGGGGAGACGGGTTGGGCTTCCTGAGAGCAGAGGCGAAAGCCAGAGTCAGGCTGCGGGGACGCATGCCTCTAGAGAGAGATGGGCCTGAGCCATTCCCCAAAGGGAGGCACAAGGGGACCACCGGTACAGTGCCTTCAAGGTGCAAAGCCAAGCCCTAGGGAAGGGCTTCACCCAGACAGGGGAGGAGAAATGGCAACGAGCTGCCTGGTGTTAATTCCTTTCTGTGCTCGCAGCTGGAGGATCAACTGATGTCCTGCAGGAGGCCAAGGTCCGCCTTATTGATGTCAACCTCTGTAACAGCAGCGGGTGGTACAGAGGGGCCATCCACACCCACAACCTGTGTGCTGGCTATGCGCAGGGTGGCATCGACACCTGCCAGGTAGGAGCGTGCTACGAGTCAAGCCCCAGCAGCACAGGCAGCCCTCTCACAACCGTCCCACGCAGACCCCAGCGCGTGCTTTGCCTGGCAAGTCACCCTCCCACCGCTGGGTCCCCACCGCTGCTGGGGCTCACCTCCCCTTCCCCACCTGCAGCTCCTTGCCCAGTGCCCCCCTTGCCCCAGAGGCCTGCGACTCTGCCCACAAAGCCCATCCAGTGCTCTTGGCAGCACGCAGCTCCACATCCCAAGCCTGGAGCACGTGCGTTCCACACATGAAGGATCGCTGTGCAGAGATGAGAGAGAGCCCTACCTTACAGGCCCACGACCCCCTCCCACACAAGCTCCTGTAGGCCCCGGCACCTGAGCGGGGCCTTTCTGTGCCGCAGAGCACAGCTCTGGCAGGTGCTGTGAGAGAGAAGGAGCCAGCCGTAGCGCTGACAGAGGCCACCCAACACCGCCTTTGTCCTCTCTCCTCCGCTGCAGGGTGACAGCGGTGGTCCTCTCGTCTGCCAAGATAACAACGCAGACTACTTCTGGCTCGTTGGAGTCACCAGCTGGGGGAAAGGCTGCGCGAGAGCAAGACGGCCCGGAGTCTACACCTCCACGCAGCACTTCTACGGCTGGATCCTGGCACAGATGGGACTGCGCCCGGCAGCAACGGCTACTCCAACGCCACAGCCAGGCTTCACCTCGAGCCCCTTTCAGAGGCCAAGACCGATACCAACTCAATCAGGCAGGTTTACACCCTGCCCATTTCCAGTCCAGAAGCTGGTGCAATTCTTTAAACTGCTGCAGGAGCTCCTGCAGTTCCTAAGGGGGACAAAGGCCTGAGCAGCAGGACGGACAGGATCCAGTGCAGCCGGCAGCGTACCACCGCCATTTCCTTGGCAGTGCTGAAGGGCTGACGCTGACTCAGTTCTTCCAATAAAATTGCCAGTTTTCACAGCTAACCATGCTTCAGTCCGATTCAGTCTCCTGGGCAAGGCAAGGACTTCCACGCCCGGCGCCTGCAAAACGAGGCTGCAGGCAGTCAAGTAGGGCACAAAGGGAAAGAGCCACTCAAAAGGGCTGAAACCGGGCCTGGTCGGAGAGGGGGGTTCTCAGAGCCAGCGTGCGATGGAGAAGACTGGCACACTGTGGCTAGAACGAGGATAGGAAAAAAATGATGGGACATGCAGACGACTTTGGGGGTGCGCATTAAGGCACACAAGCTGCCGATTAGGGCCTGGCCTAAGCCTTAGCTCACTGAACGGCCTGTGCGAAACTCCTGAGCGTGACAAGAGAAATTGCTGACCGTAGCGAACAGACTGAGCAGCTGACAGGAGTTACAGTGCCATGAGGAAGAGCCAGATTTCACGGGTAGTTGAGGGGGATTGGTGTGAGAGGTGGCCCCACTTCACAGATAACTGAAGGGAGAGTTGGGCTCATTTTGGGGAGAGGAATCTGGCAGGGCCAGCAGTACCCAGGAAACCCCATCAGTAATGGCGTGGAAGTCCAAGGTGACCTAGCTAAGAGCACCTGCAACACCAAATCCATTCACAGATGTAGCAAACCTGGGAGCAAGGGGGGGGAAAGAAGCAAGGGGCTAGGTCCCTTGTTTGGGAGGAGACAAGGGCAGAGAAAGAGGCGTTGAGGAAGGTGAGGGGGATGTATAAGCACGGAAAATGGAGGGAAGGGGGTGGGGGTGGGGAATCAAGGCGCTAGGCGCACATAAGCCAACTTGTTTGCTTCTCTGACTCAGCCCAGCGCCTAATCCCCACAGTCCGTCCCACCTTCTTGCTGAGAGCGCTCCCAAATCCTTTTCTGTGTGGCCTCACTCTGTACCCAGTGCGGGGGTGGGTCCAGGGGCCTGGCTGCTAGCAATGGCAGAAGGGAACTCTGGTCGTAGGGACCCAGCGGTTGGAGACACCAAGTGTCTAGGGCCACCTACTGGTGGGAGCACTGGCTGCGCGGGCAAGTTGCTCTTGAGCTTGAAGCTGGACTAGTTCACGAGCAAGAGGAGATACAGAGCTGGAAAGGCCCAAGGTCCGTGCCAACCACTGGGTAAGTAGTTCGACATCCAGCCACGGATTTTAGTTGAACTTACTTCCCTTGCTAATATTTAAGGCACTGGGAGAAGGCTGGGCTTGTGCCACTGCTTCCTAGCAGCCTCCAGCTCGACATTCCTTGTGCCTAAGGCGTGCCAGGGCACTCGCCCCCTCCCTAGCGCTGCTTTCCCCTTTCCATTATGAAGCAGGAGGCAGGGGACTGCTGGGCTGCTGCAGCACATGGCTCCGCTCCCTCTGACCCCCTCTCTCCCTCTGCCTTCCCGGCACCTCACCATGTGGCACGTGGTGATCGGGGCCACCCGGTTGCCTCAGCTGGGCCCTGAGGCCCAAGCGTGCAGTATCAAGCAGCTACCGGTTCACGAGCACTACAGTAACATCACGCAGAGGAACGACATCGCCCTGCTGGAACTGGACCGGCCAATGCCCTCTAGCCTCCAGGGACCTAGCCCCGCTCAGCAAATGCAACGCACGGGGCTGGCTCCTGCTTTCCTCCCGTGACTGCCCTGCACTCCAGCATGGGAGCAAGGCTCCACCATGCAGCTCTAGAAGGTAGACGGAGGAGATGAGGCTGAAACAGGATTTACCAAAGCCATGGATGTCGTGGTTTAACCCCAGCTGGCAACTAAGCACCACACAGCCACTCGCTCACTCCCCCCAGGTGGGATGGGGGAGAGAATCGGAAGGGTAAAAGTGAGAAAACTCGCGGCTTGAGATAAAGACAGTTCCATAGGTGGAGCAAAAGCTGCGCAGGCAAGCAAAGCAAAACAAGGAATTCGTTCACTACTTCCCACCGGCAGGCAGGTGTTCAGCCATCTCCAGGAAAGTAGGGCTCCATCACGCGTAAACGGCTACTTGGGAAGACAAACGCCATCACCCCGCACGTCCCCCCCTTCCTTCTTCTTCCCCCAGCTTTCTATGCTGAGCATGACGTCCTATGGTATGGAATATCCCTTTGGTCAGTTGGGGTCAGCTGTCCCAGCTGTGTCGCCTCCCAACTTTTTGTGCACCCCCAGCCTACTCGCTGGTGGGGCGGTGTGAGAAGCAGAAAAGGCCTTGACTCTGTGTAAGCACTGCTTAGCAGTAACTAAAACATCCCTGCTTTATCAACACTGTTTCCAGCACAAATCCAAAGCACAGCCCCATACTAGCTACCAAGAAGAAAACTAACGCTACCCCAGCCAAAACCAGCACAATGGAGAATGGCGTGTGGTGCTGAGAGCGGGAGCACCCTTCTCTGGCTAGAGCCTAAAACTGCGTGTCCTTGGCCACGCGCACCAGGGGCCACAACTGCCCTTGTCGGTGTTGGCCCAGAACAGCAACGTAACTCATAGACAGCAAGGACAGGAAGCCTGCCAGAGGCTGTTGCTGTGGCTGACGTAGCCAGGACGGCCTGTGCTGCGTCTGCGTTTCACTGGGCTTTGTGCCGGAAGGCTGACACTGCTTGGGTACGCCTGCCTTAGTTGGCTTCCACATCACTGCTTGCCCGCCGCGGCTATAACCAGATTGGCTCTTCAGTGCCCAGACACGTGCCTACTGCCTGGAGCAGTTCTGTTCTCTGGCGTATGCTTTTTGGGAAGGAGCTGGTGGCAAACGGCTGCAGGGAGCAGGGTGGCAGTGAACTTCCCAAAGAGGCTATGATGCCCCACTTGGTTTTTTCCTGCCAGCTGTTAGCAGGCAGGGCTCGGAGGCAGGCGCTGCTGCCTGCCACGGGGCCTGCACGCCTTCATCCCACAAGCACAGCATTCAGTGCTAGGTGGGGTGGGGTGGGGGTGGGGGGGGCGACTGTCGGGGGCGTCCGATGCCAGCTTCTGCCTCCCCTCCTGCTTGGAACCCCCCCATGTTGCCCCCCCTGCCCCGAGAGGCCACCACGCCCAGCACCCGGAACCAGCGACTCTGTGACATCAGCCCCGGAACCGAGGGCACCGCGGGCAACGTGAGTCCAGCGGGCACTACGTCGTTTGCCGCACTGGTGGCGACGAGC
This sequence comes from Gavia stellata, assembly GCF_030936135.1. Classification (NCBI taxonomy): domain Eukaryota; kingdom Metazoa; phylum Chordata; class Aves; order Gaviiformes; family Gaviidae; genus Gavia; species Gavia stellata. The sequence continues at coordinate 12,628 of NW_026776581.1, read as the reverse complement.
TCTCCGTGCTTGCAGCTGCCACGTGTCGCTGGCAGCGATGAATTTGCTCCGCCTCCTCGTCCTGCTTGCGGGCGGGCTTGCGCACGGCACGTGGGACACCTGCAGGTAAGTAAGCGGCCCAAGGCTCCGGCAGGGAGCTTGGGCAACCCTTACGGGGTTCACTGGAGGGTGCCCGCTTGTCCCCCGTGGCCACGCTGCAGCTTCCTGAACCCCACCTGGGAACTTCAGTTCCTTGCCAGCACCCATGCTGCTGGCACAACTGGCCTGCGGGGATAAAAGAGAAACGGGGGCGGATGCACGCACGCCCCACGGGCTTCCCTGGCCTTGCTGTCCACGCAGCGCCTTGTGGAGAGGGAAGACAGCTGACTCGTAGCCTGAAGAGCAGCAAGCCCTCCAGCAGGACAGTAATGAGGAGTTTCTGTTTCCAGAGGGACCTGCGGGCTCCGGCCCATGGCTTCTCACCACGGCATGTCGCGCGTCGTGGGTGGCACAGATGCCCAGCCAGGGGCCTGGCCCTGGATCGTCAGCATCCAGGATCCCTGGAAAACAGGCACGGGGCATATATGCGGAGGGTCCCTCATCAGCCCACAGTGGGTCCTCACAGCAGCCCACTGCTTCATTGAGGCCAGGTAAGGAGGACCAGGGAACGCGGACATCCCCACAACACTAGCAGGTGCCCTGTCCGCAGCACCGCGTGCTACTGCCATCCCGTCTCCTTGCAGTCCGCCCAGTGCCTGGGTACTGCAGAGCCCAGCGAGAGACTGCTCAGGAGAAGGCTGGGCTTGTGCCACTGCTTCCTAGCAGCCTCCAGCTCAACGTTCCTTGTGCCTAAGGCGTGCCAGGGCACTCGCCCCCTCCCTAGCGCTGCTTGCCTCTCTGCCTTGTGGAGCAGAAGGCAGGGAACTGCAGGGCTGCTGCAGCACATGGCTCCGCTCCCTCTGACCCCTCTCTCCCTCTGCCTTCCAGGCACATCACCATGTGGCGCGTGGTGATCGGGGCCACCCGGTTGACTCAGCTGGGCCCTGAGGCCCAAGTGCGCACTATCAAGCGGCTACTGGTTCACGAGCACTACAGTAACATCACGCAGAGGAACGACATCGCCCTGCTGGAACTGGACCAGCCTGTGCAGTGCAGCTACTCCATCCAGCTTGCCTGTGTGCCCGACGCCTCGCTGAGAGTGTCAGAGCTGACAACCTGCTACGCCAGCGGCTGGGGTTCCACGACTGCAAGATGTGAGTTCCCAAAAAGTACTCGTGTCCTGAGCGCAAGCTTGGCACGCAGGGGAGACGGGTTGGGCTTCCTGAGAGCAGAGGCGAAAGCCAGAGTCAGGCTGCGGGGACGCATGCCTCTAGAGAGAGATGGACCTGAGCCATTCCCCAAAGGGAGGCACAAGGGGACCACTGGTACAGTGCCTTCAAGGTGCAAAGCCAAGCCCTAGGGAAGGGCTTCACCCAGACAGGGGAGGAGAAATGGCAACGAGCTGCCTGGTGTTAATTCCTTTCTGTGCTCGCAGCTGGAGGATCAACTGATGTCCTGCAGGAGGCCAAGGTCCGCCTCATTGATGTCAACCTCTGTAACAGCAGCGGGTGGTACAGAGGGGCCATCCACACCCACAACCTGTGTGCTGGCTATGCGCAGGGTGGCATCGACACCTGCCAGGTAGGAGCGTGCTACGAGTCAAGCCCCAGCAGCACAGGCAGCCCTCTCACAACCGTCCCACGCAGACCCCAGCGCGTGCTTTGCCTGGCAAGTCACCCTCCCACCGCTGGGTCCCCACCGCTGCTGGGGCTCACCTCCCCTTCCCCACCTGCAGCTCCTTGCCCAGTGCCCCCCTTGCCCCAGAGGCCTGCGACTCTGCCCACAAAGCCCATCCAGTGCTCTTGGCAGCACGCAGCTCCACATCCCAAGCCTGGAGCACGTGCGTTCCACACGTGAAGGATCGCTGTGCAGAGATGAGAGAGAGCCCTACCTTACAGGCCCACGACCCCCTCCCACACAAGCTCCTGTAGGCCCCGGCACCTGAGCGGGGCCTTTCTGTGCCGCAGAGCACAGCTCTGGCAGGTGCTGTGAGAGAGAAGGAGCCAGCTGTAGCGCTGACAGAGGCCACCCAACACCGCCTTTGTCCTCTCTCCTCCGCTGCAGGGTGACAGCGGTGGTCCTCTCGTCTGCCAAGATAACAACGCAGACTACTTCTGGCTCGTTGGAGTCACCAGCTGGGGGAAAGGCTGCGCGAGAGCAAGACGGCCCGGAGTCTACACCTCCACGCAGCACTTCTACGGCTGGATCCTGGCACAGATGGGACTGCGCCCGGCAGCAACGGCTACTCCAACGCCACAGCCAGGCTTCACCTCGAGCCCCTTTCAGAGGCCAAGACCTATACCAACTCAATCAGGCAGGTTTACACCCTGCCCATTTCCAGTCCAGAAGCTGGTGCAATTCTTTAAACTGCTGCAGGAGCTCCTGCAGTTCCTAAGGGGGACAAAGGCCTGAGCAGCAGGACGGACAGGATCCAGTGCAGCCGGCAGCGTACCACCGCCATTTCCTTGGCAGTGCTGAAGGGCTGACGCTGACTCAGTTCTTCCAATAAAATTGCCAGTTTTCACAGCTAACCATGCTTCAGTCCGATTCAGTCTCCTGGGCAAGGCAAGGACTTCCACGCCCGGCGCCTGCAAAACGAGGCTGCAGACAGTCAAGTAGGGCACAAAGGGAAAGAGCCACTCAAAAGGGCTGAAACCGGGCCTGGTCGGAGAGGAGGGTTCTCAGAGCCAGCGTGCGATGGAGAAGACTGGCACACTGTGGCTAGAACGAGGATAGGAAAAAAATGATGGGACATGCAGACGACTTTGGGGGTGCGCATTAAGGCACACAAGCTGCCGATTAGGGCCTGGCCTAAGCCTTAGCTCACTGAACGGCCTGTGCGAAACTCCTGAGCGTGACAAGAGAAATTGCTGACCGTAGCGAACAGACTGAGCAGCTGACAGGAGTTACAGTGCCATGAGGAAGAGCCAGATTTCACGGGTAGTTGAGGGGGATTGGTGTGAGAGGTGGCCCCACTTCACAGATAACTGAAGGGAGAGTTGGGCTCATTTTGGGGAGAGGAATCTGGCAGGGCCAGCAGTACCCAGGAAACCCCATCAGTAATGGCGTGGAAGTCCAAGGTGACCTAGCTAAGAGCACCTGCAACACCAAATCCATTCACAGATGTAGCAAACCTGGGAGCAAGGGGGGGGAAAGAAGCAAGGGGCTAGGTCCCTTGTTTGGGAGGAGACAAGGGCAGAGAAAGAGGCGTTGAGGAAGGTGAGGGGGATGTATAAGCACGGAAAATGGAGGGAAGGGGGTGGGGGTGGGGAATCAAGGCGCTAGGTGCACATAAGCCAACTTGTTTGCTTCTCTGACTCAGCCCAGCGCCTAATCCCCACAGTCCGTCCCACCTTCTTGCTGAGAGCGCTCCCAAATCCTTTTCTGTGTGGCCTCACTCTGTACCCAGTGCGGGGGTGGGTCCAGGGGCCTGGCTGCTAGCAATGGCAGAAGGGAACTCTGGTCGTAGGGACCCAGCGGTTGGAGACACCAAGTGTCTAGGGCCAGCTACTGGTGGGAGCACTGGCTGCGCGGGCAAGTTGCTCTTGAGCTTGAAGCTGGACTAGTTCACGAGCAAGAGGAGATACAGAGCTGGAAAGGCCCAAGGTCCGTGCCAACCACTGGGTAAGTAGTTCGACATCCAGCCACGGATTTTAGTTGAACTTACTTCCCTTGCTAATATTTAAGGCACTGGGAGAAGGCTGGGCTTGTGCCACTGCTTCCTAGCAGCCTCCAGCTCGACATTCCTTGTGCCTAAGGCGTGCCAGGGCACTCGCCCCCTCCCTAGCGCTGCTTTCCCCTTTCCATTATGAAGCAGGAGGCAGGGGACTGCTGGGCTGCTGCAGCACATGGCTCCGCTCCCTCTGACCCCCTCTCTCCCTCTGCCTTCCAGGCACATCACCATGTGGCACGTGGTGATCGGGGCCACCCGGTTGCCTCAGCTGGGCCCTGAGGCCCAAGCGTGCAGTATCAAGCAGCTACCGGTTCACGAGCACTACAGTAACATCGCGCAGAGGAACGACATCGCCCTGCTGGAACTGGACCGGCCAATGCCCTCTAGCCTCCAGGGACCTAGCCCCGCTCAGCAAATGCAACGCACGGGGCTGGCTCCTGCTTTCCTCCCGTGACTGCCCTGCACTCCAGCATGGGAGCAAGGCTCCACCATGCAGCTCTAGAAGGTAGACGGAGGAGATGAGGCTGAAACAGGATTTACCAAAGCCATGGATGTCGTGGTTTAACCCCAGCTGGCAACTAAGCACCACACAGCCACTCGCTCACTCCCCCCAGGTGGGATGGGGGAGAGAATCGGAAGGGTAAAAGTGAGAAAACTCGCGGCTTGAGATAAAGACAGTTCCATAGGTGGAGCAAAAGCTGCGCAGGCAAGCAAAGCAAAACAAGGAATTCGTTCACTACTTCCCACCGGCAGGCAGGTGTTCAGCCATCTCCAGGAAAGTAGGGCTCCATCACGCGTAAACGGCTACTTGGGAAGACAAACGCCATCACCCCGCACGTCCCCCCCTTCCTTCTTCTTCCCCCAGCTTTCTATGCTGAGCATGACGTCCTATGGTATGGAATATCCCTTTGGTCAGTTGGGGTCAGCTGTCCCAGCTGTGTCGCCTCCCAACTTTTTGTGCACCCACAGCCTACTCGCTGGTGGGGCGGTGTGAGAAGCAGAAAAGGCCTTGACTCTGTGTAAGCACTGCTTAGCAGTAACCAAAACATCCCTGCTTTATCAACACTGTTTCCAGCACAAATCCAAAGCACAGCCCCATACTAGCTACCAAGAAGAAAACTAACGCTACCCCAGCCAAAACCAGCACAATGGAGAATGGCGTGTGGTGCTGAGAGCGGGAGCACCCTTCTCTGGCTAGAGCCTAAAACTGTGTGTCCTTGGCCACGCGCACCAGGGGCCACAACTGCCCTTGTCGGTGTTGGCCCAGAACAGCAACGTAACTCATAGACAGCAAGGACAGGAAGCCTGCCAGAGGCTGTTGCTGTGGCTGACGTAGCCAGGACGGCCTGTGCTGCGTCTGCGTTTCACTGGGCTTTGTGCCGGAAGGCTGACACTGCTTGGGTACGCCTGCCTTAGTTGGCTTCCACATCACTGCTTGCCCGCCGCGGCTATAACCAGATTGGCTCTTCAGTGCCCAGACACGTGCCTACTGCCTGGAACAGTTCTGTTCTCTGGCGTATGCTTTTTGGGAAGGAGCTGCTGGCAAACGGCTGCAGGGAGCAGGGTGGCAGTGAACTTCCCAAAGAGGCTATGATGCCCCACTTGGTTTTTTCCTGCCAGCTGTTAGCAGGCAGGGCTCGGAGGCAGGCGCTGCTGCCTGCCACGGGGCCTGCACGCCTTCATCCCACAAGCACAGCATTCAGTGCTGGGTGGGGTGGGGTGGGGTGTGGGGGGGCGACTGTCGGGGGCGTCCGATGCCAGCTTCTGCCTCCCCTCCTGCTTGGAACCCCCCCATGTTGCCCCCCCTGCCCCGAGAGGCCACCACGCCCAGCACCCGGAACCAGCGACTCTGTGACATCAGCCCCGGAACCGAGGGCACCGCGGGCAACGTGAGTCCAGCGGGCACTACGTCGTTTGCCGCACTGGTGGCGACGAGCTCTCCGTGCTTGCAGCTGCCACGTGTCGCTGGCAGCGATGAATTTGCTCCGCCTCCTCGTCCTGCTGGCCCTGTGCGGGCTTGCGCACGGCACGTGGGACACCTGCGGGTAAGTAAGCGGCCCAAGGCTCCGGCAGGGAGCTTGGGCAACCCTTACGGGGTTCACTGGAGGGTGCCCGCTTGTCCCCCGTGGCCACGCCACAGCTTCCTGAACCCCACCTGGGAACTTCAGTTCCTTGCCAGCACCCATGCTGCTGGCACAACTGGCCTGCGGGGATAAAACAGAAACGGGGGCGGATGCACGCACGCCCCACGGGCTTCCCTGGCCTTGCTGTCCACGCAGCGCCTTGTGGAGAGGGAAGACAGCTGACTCGTAGCCTGAAGAGCAGCAAGCCCTCCAGCAGGACAGTAATGAGGAGTTTCTGTTTCCAGAGGGACCTGCGGGCTCCGGCCCATGGCTTCTCACAGAATCACAGAATCACAGAATCAGTACGGTTGGAAAAGACCTGTAAGATCATCGAGTCCAACCTGGGGGGGGGAAAAAAAAAAAAAAAAAAAAAAAAAAAAAAAAAAAAAAAAAACAAAAAAAACCTAAACTAAAACAAAAAAAAAAACAAAACAACACACAACATCAAAAAACCCACAACAAAAAAAAAAAAAAAAACACCAAAAAAAAAAACACAACCACAAAACCCACGCCACACAACAACAATAACAAGCCACAACCCACCCAACACCACACAGCACCATGTCCATCAAGCTACATCCCACAATGCCACATCCACACGCTCCTTGAATACCTCCAGGGAGGGTGACTCTACCACCTCCCTGGGCAGCCTATTCCAGTGTTTCACCACTCTCTCAGTGAAGAACTTTTTCCTAATGTCTAGCCTGAACCTCCCCTGTCGCAACTTGAGGCCATTTCCTCTAGTCCTGTCACTAGTCACTTGGGAGAAGAGACCAACACCCACCTCTCTGCAACCCCCTTTTCTCACCACGGCATGTCGCGCGTCGTGGGTGGCACAGATGCCCAGCCAGGGGCCTGGCCCTGGATCGTCAGCATCCAGGATCCCTGGAAAACAGGCACGGGGCATATATGCGGAGGGTCCCTCATCAGCCCACAGTGGGTCCTCACAGCAGCCCACTGCTTCATTGAGGCCAGGTAAGGAGGACCAGGGAACGCGGACATCCCCACAACACTAGCAGGTGCCCTGTCCGCAGCACCGCGTGCTACTGCCATCCCGTCTCCTTGCAGTCCGCCCAGTGCCTGGGTACTGCAGAGCCCAGCGAGAGACTGCTCAGGAGAAGGCTGGGCTTGTGCCACTGCTTCCTAGCAGCCTCCAGCTCAACGTTCCTTGTGCCTAAGGCGTGCCAGGGCACTCGCCCCCTCCCTAGCGCTGCTTGCCTCTCTGCCTTGTGGAGCAGAAGGCAGGGAACTGCAGGGCTGCTGCAGCACATGGCTCCGCTCCCTCTGACCCCTCTCTCCCTCTGCCTTCCAGGCACATCACCATGTGGCGCGTGGTGATCGGGGCCACCCGGTTGACTCAGCTGGGCCCTGAGGCCCAAGTGCGCACTATCAAGCGGCTACTGGTTCACGAGCACTACAGTAACATCACGCAGAGGAACGACATCGCCCTGCTGGAACTGGACCAGCCTGTGCAGTGCAGCTACTCCATCCAGCTTGCCTGTGTGCCCGACGCCTCGCTGAGAGTGTCAGAGCTGACAACCTGCTACGCCAGCGGCTGGGGTTCCACGACTGCAAGATGTGAGTTCCCAAAAAGTACTCGTGTCCTGAGCGCAAGCTTGGCACGCAGGGGAGACGGGTTGGGCTTCCTGAGAGCAGAGGCGAAAGCCAGAGTCAGGCTGCGGGGACGCATGCCTCTAGAGAGAGATGGGCCTGAGCCATTCCCCAAAGGGAGGCACAAGGGGACCACCGGTACAGTGCCTTCAAGGTGCAAAGCCAAGCCCTAGGGAAGGGCTTCACCCAGACAGGGGAGGAGAAATGGCAACGAGCTGCCTGGTGTTAATTCCTTTCTGTGCTCGCAGCTGGAGGATCAACTGATGTCCTGCAGGAGGCCAAGGTCCGCCTCATTGATGTCAACCTCTGTAACAGCAGCGGGTGGTACAGAGGGGCCATCCACACCCACAACCTGTGTGCTGGCTATGCGCAGGGTGGCATCGACACCTGCCAGGTAGGAGCGTGCTACGAGTCAAGCCCCAGCAGCACAGGCAGCCCTCTCACAACCGTCCCACGCAGACCCCAGCGCGTGCTTTGCCTGGCAAGTCACCCTCCCACCGCTGGGTCCCCACCGCTGCTGGGGCTCACCTCCCCTTCCCCACCTGCAGCTCCTTGCCCAGTGCCCCCCTTGCCCCAGAGGCCTGCGACTCTGCCCACAAAGCCCATCCAGTGCTCTTGGCAGCACGCAGCTCCACATCCCAAGCCTGGAGCACGTGCGTTCCACACATGAAGGATCGCTGTGCAGAGATGAGAGAGAGCCCTACCTTACAGGCCCACGACCCCCTCCCACACAAGCTCCTGTAGGCCCGGCACCTGAGCGGGGCCTTTCTGTGCCGCAGAGCACAGCTCTGGCAGGTGCTGTGAGAGAGAAGGAGCAGCCGTAGCGCTGACAGAGGCCACCCAACACCGCCTTTGCCCTCTCTCCTCCGCTGCAGGGTGACAGCGGTGGTCCTCTCGTCTGCCAAGATAACAACGCAGACTACTTCTGGCTCGTTGGAGTCACCAGCTGGGGAAAGGCTGCGCGAGAGCAAGACGGCCCGGAGTCTACACCTCCACGCAGCACTTCTACGGCTGGATCCTGGCACAGATGGGACTGCGCCCGGCAGCAACGGCTACTCCAACGCCACAGCCAGGCTTCACCTCGAGCCCCTTTCAGAGGCCAAGACCGATACCAACTCAATCAGGCAGGTTTACACCCTGCCCATTTCCAGTCCAGAAGCTGGTGCAATTCTTTAAACTGCTGCAGGAGCTCCTGCAGTTCCTAAGGGGGACAAAGGCCTGAGCAGCAGGACGGACAGGATCCAGTGCAGCCGGCAGCGTACCACCGCCATTTCCTTGGCAGTGCTGAAGGGCTGAAGCTGACTCAGTTCTTCCAATAAAATTGCCAGTTTTCACAGCTAACCATGCTTCAGTCCGATTCAGTCTCCTGGGCAAGGCAAGGACTTCCACGCCCGGCGCCTGCAAAACGAGGCTGCAGGCAGTCAAGTAGGGCACAAAGGGAAAGAGCCACTCAAAAGGGCTGAAACCGGGCCTGACCGGAGAGGGGGGTTCTCAGAGCCAGCGTGCGATGGAGAAGACTGGCACACTGTGGCTAGAACGAGGATAGGAAAAAAATGATGGGACATGCAGATGACTTTGGGGTGCGCATTAAGGCACACAAGCTGCCGATTAGGGCCTGGCCTAAGCCTTAGCTCACTGAACGGCCTGTGCGAAACTCCTGAGCGTGACAAGAGAAATTGCTGACCGTAGCGAACAGACTGAGCAGCTGACAGGAGTTACAGTGCCATGAGGAAGAGCCAGATTTCACGGGTAGTTGAGGGGGATTGGTGTGAGAGGTGGCCCCACTTCACAGATAACTGAAGGGAGAGTTGGGCTCATTTTGGGGAGAGGAATCTGGCAGGGCCAGCAGTACCCAGGAAACCCCATCAGTAATGGCGTGGAAGTCCAAGGTGACCTAGCTAAGAGCACCTGCAACACCAAATCCATTCACAGATGTAGCAAACCTGGGAGCAAGGGGGGGAAAGAAGCAAGGGGCTAGGTCCCTTGTTTGGGAGGAGACAAGGGCAGAGAAAGAGGCGTTGAGGAAGGTGAGGGGGATGTATAAGCACGGAAAATGGAGGAAGGGGGTGGGGTGGGGAATCAAGGCGCTAGGTGCACATAAGCCAACTTGTTTGCTTCTCTGACTCAGCCCAGCGCCTAATCCCCACAGTCCGTCCCACCTTCTTGCTGAGAGCGCTCCCAAATCCTTTTCTGTGTGGCCTCACTCTGTACCCAGTGCGGGGGTGGGTCCAGGGCCTGGCTGCTAGCAATGGCAGAAGGGAACTCTGGTCGTAGGGACCCAGCGGTTGGAGACACCAAGTGTCTAGGGCCAGCTACTGGTGGGAGCACTGGCTGCGCGGGCAAGTTGCTCTTGAGCTTGAAGCTGGACTAGTTCACGAGCAAGAGGAGATACAGAGCTGGAAAGGCCCAAGGTCCGTGCCAACCACTGGGTAAGTAGTTCGACATCCAGCCACGGATTTTAGTTGAACTTACTTCCCTTGCTAATATTTAAGGCACTGGGAGAAGGCTGGGCTTGTGCCACTGCTTCCTAGCAGCCTCCAGCTCGACATTCCTTGTGCCTAAGGCGTGCCAGGGCACTCGCCCCCTCCCTAGCGCTGCTTTCCCCTTTCCATTATGAAGCAGGAGGCAGGGGACTGCTGGGCTGCTGCAGCACATGGCTCCGCTCCCTCTGACCCCCTCTCTCCCTCTGCCTTCCAGGCACATCACCATGTGGCACGTGGTGATCGGGGCCACCCGGTTGCCTCAGCTGGGCCCTGAGGCCCAAGCGTGCAGTATCAAGCAGCTACCGGTTCACGAGCACTACAGTAACATCGCGCAGAGGAACGACATCGCCCTGCTGGAACTGGACCGGCCAATGCCCTCTAGCCTCCAGGGACCTAGCCCCGCTCAGCAAATGCAACGCACGGGCTGGCTCCTGCTTTCCTCCCGTGACTGCCCTGCACTCCAGCATGGGAGCAAGGCTCCACCATGCAGCTCTAGAAGGTAGACGGAGGAGATGAGGCTGAAACAGGATTTACCAAAGCCATGGATGTCGTGGTTTAACCCCAGCTGGCAACTAAGCACCACACAGCCACTCGCTCACTCCCCCCAGGTGGGATGGGGGAGAGAATCGGAAGGGTAAAAGTGAGAAAACTCGCGGCTTGAGATAAAGACAGTTCCATAGGTGGAGCAAAAGCTGCGCAGGCAAGCAAAGCAAAACAAGGAATTCGTTCACTACTTCCCACCGGCAGGCAGGTGTTCAGCCATCTCCAGGAAAGTAGGGCTCCATCACGCGTAAACGGCTACTTGGAAGACAAACGCCATCACCCCGCACGTCCCCCCCTTCCTTCTTCTTCCCCCAGCTTTCTATGCTGAGCATGACGTCCTATGGTATGGAATATCCCTTTGGTCAGTTGGGGTCAGCTGTCCCAGCTGTGTCGCCTCCCAACTTTTTGTGCACCCACAGCCTACTCGCTGGTGGGGCGGTGTGAGAAGCAGAAAAGGCCTTGACTCTGTGTAAGCACTGCTTAGCAGTAACCAAAACATCCCTGCTTTATCAACACTGTTTCCAGCACAAATCCAAAGCACAGCCCCATACTAGCTACCAAGAAGAAAACTAACGCTACCCCAGCCAAAACCAGCACAATGGAGAATGGCGTGTGGTGCTGAGAGCGGGAGCACCCTTCTCTGGCTAGAGCCTAAAACTGTGTGTCCTTGGCCACGCGCACCAGGGGCCACAACTGCCCTTGTCGGTGTTGGCCCAGAACAGCAACGTAACTCATAGACAGCAAGGACAGGAAGCCTGCCAGAGGCTGTTGCTGTGGCTGACGTAGCCAGGACGGCCTGTGCTGCGTCTGCGTTTCACTGGGCTTTGTGCCGGAAGGCTGACACTGCTTGGGTACGCCTGCCTTAGTTGGCTTCCACATCACTGCTTGCCCGCCGCGGCTATAACCAGATTGGCTCTTCAGTGCCCAGACACGTGCCTACTGCCTGGAACAGTTCTGTTCTCTGGCGTATGCTTTTTGGGAAGGAGCTGCTGGCAAACGGCTGCAGGGAGCAGGGTGGCAGTGAACTTCCCAAAGAGGCTATGATGCCCCACTTGGTTTTTTCCTGCCAGCTGTTAGCAGGCAGGGCTCGGAGGCAGGCGCTGCTGCCTGCCACGGGGCCTGCACGCCTTCATCCCACAAGCACAGCATTCAGTGCTGGGTGGGGTGGGGTGGGGTGTGGGGGGGCGACTGTCGGGGGCGTCCGATGCCAGCTTCTGCCTCCCCTCCTGCTTGGAACCCCCCCATGTTGCCCCCCCTGCCCCGAGAGGCCACCACGCCCAGCACCCGGAACCAGCGACTCTGTGACATCAGCCCCGGAACCGAGGGCACCGCGGGCAACGTGAGTCCAGCGGGCACTACGTCGTTTGCCGCACTGGTGGCGACGAGCTCTCCGTGCTTGCAGCTGCCACGTGTCGCTGGCAGCGATGAATTTGCTCCGCCTCCTCGTCCTGCTGGCCCTGTGCGGGCTTGCGCACGGCACGTGGGACACCTGCGGGTAAGTAAGCGGCCCAAGGCTCCGGCAGGGAGCTTGGGCAACCCTTACGGGGTTCACTGGAGGGTGCCCGCTTGTCCCCCGTGGCCACGCCACAGCTTCCTGAACCCCACCTGGGAACTTCAGTTCCTTGCCAGCACCCATGCTGCTGGCACAACTGGCCTGCGGGGATAAAACAGAAACGGGGGCGGATGCACGCACGCCCCACGGGCTTCCCTGGCCTTGCTGTCCACGCAGCGCCTTGTGGAGAGGGAAGACAGCTGACTCGTAGCCTGAAGAGCAGCAAGCCCTCCAGCAGGACAGTAATGAGGAGTTTCTGTTTCCAGAGGGACCTGCGGGCTCCGGCCCATGGCTTCTCACAGAATCACAGAATCACAGAATCAGTACGGTTGGAAAAGACCTGTAAGATCATCGAGTCCAACCTGGGGGGGGGAAAAAAAAAAAAAAAAAAAAAAAAAAAAAAAAAAAAAAAAAAACAAAAAAACCTAAACTAAAACAAAAAAAAAAACAAAACAACACACAACATCAAAAAACCCACAACAAAAAAAAAAAAAAAAACACCAAAAAAAAAAACACAACCACAAAACCCACGCCACACAACAACAATAACAAGCCACAACCCACA
>NW_026776580.1:0-60757 GCF_030936135.1 Gavia stellata | reverse complement strand
TGAACCACAAACACTTGGGCTCTGAACTTCTTTAGACACTCAAAGGTCCAGACGTATCATCGCTTCCCCTCGCTAGTTCACGTCAGAGCTCAAATCTGAATTTGGAACGTCCAGCCATTGCTCCTATTCTAAAGGTGCCAGCCCTGAAAGCTCTTGCTGGTCCTCATCTCCCACTGGTAACCTCTCAAACGAACCAAAAACACTTGGGCTCTCAACTTCTTTAGACACTCAAAAGGTCCAGACGTATCATCGCTTCCCCTCGATAATTCACGTCAGAGCGCAACAGTGAAATTGCGAACGTCCACCGATTGCTGCTAGTCTAAAGGTGCCAGCCCTGAAAGCTCTTGCTGGTCCTCATCTCCCACTGGTAACCTCTCAAACGAACCACAAACACTGGGCTCTGAACTTCTTTAGACACTCAAAGGGCTAGACGTATCATCGCTTCCCCTCGCTAATTCACGTCAGAGCTCAATACTGAAATTGCGAACGTCCAGCGGTTGCTCCTAATCTAAAGGTGCCAGCCCTGAAAGCTCTTGCTGGTCCTCATCTCCCACTGGTAACCTCTCAAACGAACCACAAACACTTGGGCTCTGAACTTCTTTAGACACTCACAGGTCCAGACGTATCATCGCTTCACCTCGCTAATTCATGTCAGAGCTCAAATCTGAAATTGCGAACGTCCAGCGATTGCTCCTAGTCTAAAGGTGCCAGCCCTGAAAGCTCTTGCTGGTCCTCATCTCCCACTGGTAACCTCTCAAACGAACCACAAACACTTGGGCTCTGAACTTCTTTAGACGCTCAAAGGTCCAGACGTATCATCACTTCCCTCGCTAATTCACCTCAGAGCTCAAATCTGAAATTGCGAACGTGCAGCGATTGCTCCTAGTCTAAAGGTGCCAGCCCTGAAAGCTCTTGCTGGTCCTCATCTCCCACTGGTAACCTCTCAAACGAACCACAAACACTTGGGCTCTGAACTTCTTTAGACGCTCAAAGGTCCAGACGTATCATAGCTTCCCCTCGCTAATTCACGTCAGAGCTCAAATCTGAAATTGCGAACGTCCAGCGATTGCTCCTAGACTGAAGGTGCCAGCCCTGAAAGCTCTTGCTGGTCCTCATCTCCCACTGGTAACCTCTCAAACGAACCACAAACACTTGGGCTCTGAACTTGTTTCGACTACTAAAGGTTCCAACATACACTCGCTCTCCTGCTCAATCTGGCCAGAGCTCCACACCGAAATTGCGAACGTCCAGCGATTGCTCCTAGTCTAAAGGTGCCAGCCCTGAAAGCTCTTGCTGGTCCTCATCTCCCACTGGTAACCTCTCAAACGAACCACAAACACTTGGGCTCTGAAATTGTTTAGACACTCAAAGGTCCAGACGTATAATCGCTTCCCCTCGCTAGTTCACGTAAGAGCTCAACACTGAAATTGCGAACGTCCACCGATTGCTCCTAGACTGAAGGTGCCAGCCCTGAAAGCTCTTGCTGGTCCTCATCTCCCACTGGTAACCTCTCAAACGAACCACAAACACTTGGGCTCTGAACTTCTTAGACTACTAAAGGTTCCAACATACACTCGCTCTCCTGCTCAATCTGGCCAGAGCTCCACACCGAAATTGCGAACGTCCAGCGATTGCTCCTAGTCTAAAGGTGCCAGCCCTGAAAGCTCTTGCTGGTCCTCATCTCCCACTGGTAACCTCTCAAACGAACCACAAACACTTGGGCTCTGAACTTGTTTAGACTACTAAAGGTTCCAACATACACTCGCTCTCCTGCTCAATCTGGCCAGAGCTCCACACCGAAATTGCGAACGTCCAGCGATTGCTCCTAGTCTAAAGGTGCCAGCCCTGAAAGCTCTTGCTGGTCCTCATCTCCCACTGGTAACCTCTCAAACGAACCACAAACACTTGGGCTCTGAAATTGTTTAGACACTCAAAGGTCCAGACGTATCATCGCTTCCCCTCGCTAATTCACGTCAGAGCTCCACACCGATATTGCGAACGTCCAGCGATTGCTCCTACTCTAAAGGTGCCAGCCCTGAAAGCTCTTGCTGGTCCTCATCTCCCACTGGTAACCTCTCAAACGAACCACAAACACTTGGGCTCTCAACTTCTTTAGACACTCAAAGATCCAGACGTATCATCGCTTCCCCTCGCTAATTCACGTCAGAGCTCAAATCTGAATTTGGAACGTCCAGCCATTGCTCCTAGTCTAAAGGTGCCAGCCCTGAAAGCTCTTGCTGGTCCTCATCTCCCACTGGTAACCTCTCAAATGAACCACAAACACTTGGGCTCTGAACTTCTTTAGACTACTAAAGGTTAAAAAATACACTTCGCTCTCCTGCTCAATCTGGCCAGGACTCCACACCGAAATTGTGAATGTCCAGCGATTGCCCCTAGTCTAAAGGTGCCAGCCCTGAAAGCTCTTGCTGGTCCTCATCTCCCACTGGTAACCTCTCAAACGAACCACAAACACTTGGGCTCTGAAATTGTTTAGACACTCAAAGGGCCAGACGTATCATCGCTTCCCCTCGCTAATTCACCTCAGAGCTCAAATCTGAAATTGCGAACGTCCAGCGATTGCTCGTAGTATAAAGGTACCAGCCCTGAAAGCTCTTGCTGGTCCTCATCTCCCACTGGTAACCTCTCAAACGAACCACAAACACTTGGGCTCTGAAATTGTTTAGACACTCAAAGGTCCAGACGTATCATCGCTTCCCTCGCTAGTTCACGTCAGAGCTCAACACTGAAATTGCGAACGTCCAGCGATTGCTCCTAGACTGAAGGTGCCAGCCCTGAAAGCTCTTGCTGGTCCTCATCTCCCACTGGTAACCTCTCAAACGAACCACAAACACTTGGGCTCTGAACTTCTTTTAGACACTCATAGGGCCAGACGTATCATCGCTTCCCCTCGCTAATTCACGTCAGAGCTCAACACTGATTTGGAACGTCCAGCGATTGCTCCTAGTCTAAAGGAGCCAGCCCTGAAAGCTCTTGCTGGTCCTCATCTCCCACTGGTAACCTCTCAAACGAACCACAAACACTTGGCTCTGAACTTGTTTAGACTACTAAAGGTTCCAACATACACTCGTTTTCCTGCTCAATCTGGCCAGAGCTCCACACCGAAATTGTGAACGTCCAGCGATTGCTCCTAGTCTAAAGGTGCCAGCCCTGAAAGCTCTTGCTGGTCCTCATCTCCCACTGGTAACCTCTCAAACGAACTACAAACACTTGGGCTCTGAACTTCTTTAGACACTGAAAGGTCCAGACGTATTATCGCTTCCCCTCTCTAATTCACGTCAGAGCGCAACTCTGAAATTGCGAATGTCCAGCGATTGCTCCTAGTCTAAAGGTGCCAGCCCTGAAAGCTCTTGCTGGTCCTCATCTCCCACTGGGAACCTCTCAAACGAACCACAAACACTTGGGCTCTGAACCTGTTTAACACTCAAAGGTCCAGAGGGATCATCGCTTCCCCTCGCTAATTCACGTCAGAGCTCAACACTGAAATTGCGAACGTCCAGCGATTGCTCCTACTCTAAAGGTGCCAGCCCTGAAAGCTCTTGCTGGTCCTCATCTCCCACTGGTAACCTCTCAAACGAACCACAACCACTTGGGCTCTGAACTTGTTTAGACTACTAAAGGTTCCAACATACACTCGCTCTCCTGCTCAATCTGGCCAGAGCTCCACACCGAAATTGCTAACGTCCAGCGATTGCTCCTAGTCTAAAGGTGCCAGCCCTGAAAGCTCTTGCTGGTCCTCATCTCCCACTGGTAACCTCTCAAACGAACCACAAACACTTGGGCTCTCAACTTGTTTCGACTACTAAAGGTTCCAACATACACTCGCTCTCCTGCTCAATCTGGCCAGGACTCCACACCGAAATTGTGAACGTCCAGCGATTGCTCCTAGTCTAAAGGTGCCAGCCCTGAAAGCTCTTGCTGGTCCTAATCTCCCACTGGTAACCTCTCAAACGAACCACAAACACTTGGGCTCTGAACTTGTTTCGACTACTAAAGGTTCCAACATACACTCGCTCTCCTGCTCAATCTGGCCAGAGCTCCACACCGAAATTGCGAACGTCCAGCGATTGCTCCTAGTCTAAAGGTGCCAGCCCTGAAAGCTCTTGCTGGTCCTCATCTCCCACTGGTAACCTCTCAAACGAACCAGAAACACTTGGGCTCTGAAATTGTTTAGACACTCAAAGGTCCAGACGTATCATCGCTTCCCCTCGCTAATTCACGTCAGAGCTCAACACTGAAATTGCGAACGTCCACCGATTGCTCCTAGACTAAAGGTGCCAGCCCTGAAAGCTCTTGCTGCTCCTCATCTCCCACTGGTAACCTCTCAAACGAACCACAAACACTTGGGCTCTGAACTTGTTTAGACTACTAAAGGTTCCAACATACACTCGCTCTCCTGCTCAATCTGGCCAGAGCTCCACACCGAAATTGTGAACGTCCAGCGATTGCTCCTAGTCTAAAGGTGCCAGCCCTGAAAGCTCTTGCTGGTCCTCATCTCCCACTGGTAACCTCTCAAACGAACCACAAACACTTGGGCTCTGAACTTCTTTAGACTACTAAAGGTTCCAACATACACTCGCTCTCCTGCTCAATCTGGCCAGGACTCCACACCGAAATTGTGAACGTCCAGCGATTGCTCCTAGTCTAAAGGTGCCAGCCCTGAAAGCTCTTGCTGGTCCTCATCTCCCACTGGTAACCTCTCAAACGAACCACAAACACTTGGGCTCTGAACTTGTTTAGACACTCAAAGGGCCAGACGTATCATCGCTTCCCCTCTCTAATTCACCTCAGAACTCCACACCGACATTGCGAAGGTGCAGCGATTGCTCCTAGTCTAAAGGTGCCAGCCCTGAAAGCTCTTGCTGGTCCTCATCTCCCACTGCTAACCTCTCAAACGAACCACAAACACTTGGGCTCTGAACTTATTTAGACGCTCAAAGGTCCAGACGTATCATCGCTTCCCCTCGCTAATTCATGTCAGAGCTCAAATCTGAAATTGCGAATGTCCAGCGATTGCTCCTAGTCTAAAGGTGCCAGCCCTGAAAGCTCTTGCTGGTCCTCATCTCCCACTGGTAACCTCTCAAACGAACCACAAACACTTGGGCTCTGAACTTCTTCAGACACTCAAAGGTCCAGGCGTATCATCGCTTCCCCTCGCTAGTTCACGTCAGAGCTCAACACTGAAATTGCGAACGTCCAGCGATTGCTCCTAGTCTAAAGGTGCCAGCCCTGAAAGCTCTTGCTGGTCCTCATCTCCCACTGGGAACCTCTCAAACGAACCACAAACACTTGGGCTCTGAACTTCTTTAGACTAGTAAAAGTTCCAACATACACTCGCTCTCCTGCTCAATCTGGCCATTGCTCCACACCGATATTGCGAACGTCCAGCGATTGCTCCTAGTCTAAAGGTGCCAGCCCTGAAAGCTCTTGCTGGTCCTCATCTCCCACTGGTAACCTCTCAAACGAACCACAAACACTTGGGCTCTGAACTTCTTTAGACACTCAAAGGTCCAGACGTATCATCGCTTCCCCTCGCTAGTTCACGTCAGAGCTCAAATCTGAATTTGGAACGTCCAGCCATTGCTCCTAGTCTAAAGGTGCCAGCCCTGAAAGCTCTTGCTGGTCCTCATCTCCCACTGGTAACCTCTCAAACGAACCACAAACACTTGGGCTCTGAACTTCTTTAGACACTCAAAGGTCCAGACGTATCATCGCTTCCCTCGCTAATTCACGTCAGAGCGCAACAGTGAAATTGCGAACGTCCAGCGATTGCTCCTAGTCTAAAGGTGCCAGCCCTGAAAGCTCTTGCTGGTCCTCATCTCCCACTGGGAACCTCTCAAACGAACCACAAACACTTGGGCTCTGAACTTCTTTAGACACTCAAAGGTCCAGACGTATCATCGCTTCCCCTCGCTAATTCACGTCAGAGCTCAACACTGAAATTGCGAACGTCCACCGATTGCTCCTAGACTGAAGGTGCCAGCCCTGAAAGCTCTTGCTGGTCCTCATCTCCCACTGGTAACCTCTCAAACGAACCACAAACACTTGGGCTCTGAACTTGTTTAGACTACTAAAGGTTCCAACATACACTCGCTCTCCTGCTCAATCTGGCCAGAGCTCCACACCGAAATTGCTAACGTCCAGCGATTGCTCCTAGTCTAAAGGTGCCAGCCCTGAAAGCTCTTGCTGGTCCTCATCTCCCACTGGTAACCTCTCAAACGAACCACAAACACTTGGGCTCTGAACTTCTTTAGACTACTAAAGGTTCCAACATACACTCGCTCTCCTGCTCAATCTGGCCAGGACTCCACACCGAAATTGTGAACGTCCAGCGATTGCTCCTAGTCTAAAGGTGCCAGCCCTGAAAGCTCTTGCTGGTCCTCATCTCCCACTGGTAACCTCTCAAACGAACCACAAACACTTGGGCTCTGAACTTGTTTAGACACTCAAAGGGCCAGACGTATCATCGCTTCCCCTCTCTAATTCACCTCAGAACTCCACACCGACATTGCGAAGGTGCAGCGATTGCTCCTAGTCTAAAGGTGCCAGCCCTGAAAGCTCTTGCTGGTCCTCATCTCCCACTGCTAACCTCTCAAACGAACCACAAACACTTGGGCTCTGAACTTATTTAGACGCTCAAAGGTCCAGACGTATCATCGCTTCCCCTCGCTAATTCATGTCAGAGCTCAATCTGAAATTGCGAATGTCCAGCGATTGCTCCTAGTCTAAAGGTGCCAGCCCTGAAGCTCTTGCTGGTCCTCATCTCCCACTGGTAACCTCTCAAACGAACCACAAACACTTGGGCTCTGAACTTCTTCAGACACTCAAAGGTCCAGGCGTATCATCGCTTCCCCTCGCTAGTTCACGTCAGAGCTCAACACTGAAATTGCGAACGTCCAGCGATTGCTCCTAGTCTAAAGGTGCCAGCCCTGAAAGCTCTTGCTGGTCCTCATCTCCCACTGGGAACCTCTCAAACGAACCACAAACACTTGGCTCTGAACTTCTTTAGACTAGTAAAAGTTCCAACATACACTCGCTCTCCTGCTCAATCTGGCCATTGCTCCACACCGATATTGCGAACGTCCAGCGATTGCTCCTAGTCTAAAGGTGCCAGCCCTGAAAGCTCTTGCTGGTCCTCATCTCCCACTGGTAACCTCTCAAACGAACCACAAACACTTGGCTCTGAACTTCTTTAGACACTCAAAGGTCCAGACGTATCATCGCTTCCCCTCGCTAGTTCACGTCAGAGCTCAAATCTGAATTTGGAACGTCCAGCCATTGCTCCTAGTCTAAAGGTGCCAGCCCTGAAAGCTCTTGCTGGTCCTCATCTCCCACTGGTAACCTCTCAAACGAACCACAAACACTTGGGCTCTGAACTTCTTTAGACACTCAAAGGTCCAGACGTATCATCGCTTCCCCTCGCTAATTCACGTCAGAGCGCAACAGTGAAATTGCGAACGTCCAGCGATTGCTCCTAGTCTAAAGGTGCCAGCCCTGAAAGCTCTTGCTGGTCCTCATCTCCCACTGGGAACCTCTCAAACGAACCACAAACACTTGGGCTCTGAACTTCTTTAGACACTCAAAGGTCCAGACGTATCATCGCTTCCCCTCGCTAATTCACGTCAGAGCTCAACACTGAAATTGCGAACGTCCACCGATTGCTCCTAGACTGAAGGTGCCAGCCCTGAAAGCTCTTGCTGGTCCTCATCTCCCACTGGTAACCTCTCAAACGAACCACAAACACTTGGGCTCTGAACTTGTTTAGACTACTAAAGGTTCCAACATACACTCGCTCTCCTGCTCAATCTGGCCAGAGCTCCACACCGAAATTGCTAACGTCCAGCGATTGCTCCTAGTCTAAAGGTGCCAGCCCTGAAAGCTCTTGCTGGTCCTCATCTCCCACTGGTAACCTCTCAAACGAACCACAAACACTTGGGCTCTGAACTTCTTTAGACTACTAAAGGTTCCAACATACACTCGTTCTCCTGCTCAATCTGGCCAGGACTCCACACCGAAATTGTGAACGTCCAGCGATTGCTCCTAGTCTAAAGGTGCCAGCCCTGAAAGCTCTTGCTGGTCCTCATCTCCCACTGGTAACCTCTCAAACGAACCACAAACACTTGGGCTCTGAACTTGTTTAGACACTCAAAGGGCCAGACGTATCATCGCTTCCCCTCTCTAATTCACCTCAGAACTCCACACCGATATTGCGAACGTCCAGCGATTGCTCCTAGTCTAAAGGTGCCAGCCCTGAAAGCTCTTGCTGGTCCTCATCTCCCACTGGTAACCTCTCAAACGAACCACAAACACTTGGGCTCTGAACTTCTTTAGACACTCAAAGGTCCAGACGTATCATCGCTTCCCCTCGCTAGTTCACGTCAGAGCTCAAATCTGAATTTGGAACGTCCAGCCATTGCTCCTAGTCTAAAGGTGCCAGCCTGAAAGCTCTTGCTGGTCCTCATCTCCCACTGGTAACCTCTCAACGAACCACAAACACTTGGGCTCTGAACTTCTTTAGACACTCAAAGGGCTAGACGTATCATCGCTTCACCTCGCTAATTCATGTCAGAGCTCAAATCTGAAATTGCGAACGTCCAGCGATGCTCCTAGTCTAAAGGTGCCAGCCCTGAAAGCTCTTGCTGGTCCTCATCTCCCACTGGTAACCTCTCAAACGAACCACAAACACCTGGGCTCTGAGCTTCTTTAGACGCTCAAAGGTCCAGACGTATCATCGCTTCCCCTCGCTAATTCATGTCAGAGCTCAAATCTGAAATTGCGAACGTCCAGCGATTGCTCCTAGTCTAAAGGTGCCAGCCCTGAAAGCTCTTGCTGGTCCTCATCTCGCACTGGTAACCTCTCAAACGAACCACAAACACTTGGGCTCTGAACTTCTTTAGACACTCAAAGGTCCAGACGTATCATCGCTTCTCCTCTCTAGTTCACGTCAGAGCTCAACACTGAAATTGCGAACGTCCACCGATTGCTCCTAGATTGAAGGTGCCAGCCCTGAAAGCTCTTGCTGCTCCTCATCTCCCACTGGTAACCTCTCAAACAAACCACAAACACTTGGGCTCTCAACTTGTTTAGACTACTAAAGGTTCCAACATACACTCGCTCTCCTGCTCAATCTGGGCAGAGCTCCACACCGACATTGCGAAGGTCCAGCGATTGCTCCTAGTCTAAAGGTGCCAGCCCTGAAAGCTCTTGCTGGTCCTCATCTCCCACTGGTAACCTCTCAAACGAACCACAAACACTTGGGCTCTGAACTTGTTTCGACTACTAAAGGTTCCCACATACACTCGCTCTCCTGCTCAATCTGGCCAGAGCTCCACACCGAAATTGCGAACGTCCAGCGATTGCTGATAGTCTAAAGGTGCCAGCCCTGAAAGCTCTTGCTGGTCCTCATCTCCCACTGGTAACCTCTCAAACGAACCACAAACACTTGGGCTCTGAACTTGTTTAGACACTCAAAGGTCCAGACGTATCATCGCTTCTCCTCTCTAGTTCACGTCAGAGCTCAACACTGAAATTGCGAACGTCCACCGATTGCTCCTAGATTGAAGGTGCCAGCCCTGAAAGCTCTTGCTGCTCCTCATCTCCCACTGGTAACCTCTCAAACGAACCACA
Source organism: Gavia stellata (assembly GCF_030936135.1). Lineage (NCBI taxonomy): Eukaryota > Metazoa > Chordata > Aves > Gaviiformes > Gaviidae > Gavia > Gavia stellata. The sequence goes on along the minus strand of NW_026776580.1, from coordinate 51,112 downwards.
AACACTTGGGCTTTGAACTTGTTTAGACTACTAAAGGTTCCAACATACACTCGCTCTCCTGCTCAATCTGGCCAGAGCTCCACACCGACATTGCGAAGGTCCAGCGATTGCTCCTAGTCTAAAGGTGCCAGCCCTGAAAGCTCTTGCTGGTCCTCATCTCCCACTGGTAACCTCTCAAACGAACCACAAACACTTGGGCTCTGAACTTGTTTCGACTACTAAAGGTTCCCACATACACTCGCTCTCCTGCTCAATCTGGCCAGAGCTCCACACCGAAATTGCGAACGTCCAGCGATTGCTGCTAGTCTAAAGGTGCCAGCCCTGAAAGCTCTTGCTGGTCCTCATCTCCCACTGGTAACCTCTCAAACGAACCACAAACACTTGGGCTCTGAAATTGTTTAGACACTCAAAGGTCCAGACATATCATCGCCTCACCTCGCTAATTCACGTCAGAGCTCAACACTGAAATTGCGAACGTCCACCGATTGCTCCTAGACTGAAGGTGCCAGCCCTGAAAGCTCTTGCTGCTCCTCATCTCCCACTGGTAACCTCTCAAACGAGCCACAAACACTTGGGCTCTCAACTTGTTTAGACTACTAAAGGTTCCAACATACAATCGCTCTCCTGCTCAATCTGGCCAGAGCTCCACACCGACATTGCGAAGGTCCAGCGATTGCTCCTAGTCTAAAGGTGCCAGCCCTGAAAGCTCTTGCTGGTCCTCATCTCCCACTGGTAACCTCTCAAACGAACCACAAACACTTGGGCTCTGAACTTCTTTAGACTACTAAAGGTTCCCACATACACTCGCTCTCCTGCTCAATCTGGCCAGGACTCCACACCGAAATTGTGAACGTCCAGCGATTGCTCCTAGTCTAAAGGTGCCAGCCCTGAAAGCTCTTGCTGGTCCTCATCTCCCACTGGTAACCTCTCAAACGAACCACAAACACTTGGGCTCTGAACTTGTTTAGACACTCAAAGGGCCAGATGTATCATCGCTTCCCCTCGCTAATTCACGTCAGAGCTCAAATCTGAATTTGGAACGTCCAGCCATTGCTCCTAGTCTAAAGGTGCCAGCCCTGAAAGCTCTTGCTGGTCCTCATCTCCCACTGGTAACCTCTCAAACGAACCACAAACACTTGGGCTCTGAACTTCTTTAGACACTCAAAGGTCCAGACGTATCATCGCTTCCCCTCGCTAATTCACGTCAGAGCTGAAATCTGAATTGCGAACGTCCAACGATTGCTCCTAGTCTAAAGGTGCCAGCCCTGAAAGCTCTTGCTGGTCCTCATCTCCCACTGGTAACCTCTCAAACGAACCACAAACACTTGGGCTCTGAGCTTGTTTAGACTGCTTAAGGTTCCAACATACACTCGCTCTCCTGCTCAATCTGGCCAGGACTCCACACCGAAATTGTGAACGTCCAGCGATTGCTCCTAGTCTAAAGGTGCCAGCCCTGAAAGCTCTTGCTGGTCCTCATCTCCCACTGGTAACCTCTCAAACGAAGCACAAACACCTGGGCTCTGAACTTCTTTAGACGCTCAAAGGTCCAGACGTATCATCGCTTCCCCTCGCTAATTCATGTCAGAGCTCAAATCTGAAATTGCGAACGTCCAGCGATTGCTCCTAGTCTAAAGGTGCCAGCCCTGAAAGCTCTTGCTGGTCCTCATCTCCCACTGGTAACCTCTCAAACGAACCACAAACACTTGGGCTCTGAACTTCTTTAGACACTCAAAGGTCCAGACGTATCATCGCTTCCCCTCTCTAGTTCACGTCAGAGCTCAACACTGAAATTGCGAACGTCCACCGATTGCTCCTAGACTGAAGGTGCCAGCCCTGAAAGCTCTTGCTGCTCCTCATCTCCCACTGGTAACCTCTCAAACGAACCACAAACACTTGGGCTCTGAACTTGTTTAGACTACTAAAGGCTCCAACATACAGTCGCTCTCCTGCTCAATCTGGCCAGAGCTCCACACCGACATTGCGAAGCTCCAGCGATTGCTCCTAGTCTAAAGGTGCCAGCCCTGAAAGCTCTTGCTGGTCCTCATCTCCCACTGGTAACCTCTCAAACGAACCACAAACACTTGGGCTCTGAACTTGTTTCGACTACTAAAGGTTCCCACATACACTCGCTCTCCTGCTCAATCTCGCCAGAGCTCCACACCGAAATTGTGGACGTCCAGCGATTGCTGCTAGTCTAAAGGTGCCAGCCCTGAAAGCTCTTGCTGGTCCTCATCTCCCACTGGTAACCTCTCAAACGAACCACAAACACTTGGGCTCTCAACTTCTTTAGACACTCAAAGGTCCAGACGTATCATCGCTTCCCCTCGCTAATTCACGTCAGAGCGCAACAGTGAAATTGCGAACGTCCAGCGATTGCTCCTAGTCTAAAGGTGCCAGCCCTGAAAGCTCTTGCTGGTCCTCATCTCCCACTGGTAACCTCTCAAACGAGCCACAAACACTTGGGCTCTGAACTTCTTTAGACACTCAAAGGTCCAGACGTATCATCGCTTCCCCTCGCTAATTCACGTCAGAGCTGAAATCTGAATTGCGAACGTCCAACGATTGCTCCTAGTCTAAAGGTGCCAGCCCTGAAAGCTCTTGCTGGTCCTCATCTCCCACTGGTAACCTCTCAAACGAACCACAAACACTTGGGCTCTGAGCTTGTTTAGACTGCTTAAGGTTCCAACATACACTCGCTCTCCTGCTCAATCTGGCCAGGACTCCACACCGAAATTGTGAACGTCCAGCGATTGCTTCTAGTCTAAAGGTGCCAGCCCTGAAAGGTCTTGCTGGTCCTCATCTCCCACTGGTAACCTCTCAAACGAACCACAAACACTTGGGCTCTGAAATTGTTTAGACACTCAAAGGTCCAGACGTATCATCGCTTCCCCTCGCTAGTTCACGTCAGAGCTCAACACTGAAATTGCGAACGTCCAGCGATTGCTCCTAGTCTAAAGGTGCCAGCCCTGAAAGCTCTTGCTGGTCCTCATCTCCCACTGGTAACCTCTCAAACGAACCACAAACACTTGGGCTCTGAACTTCTTTAGACACTCAAAGGGCTAGACGTATCATCGCTTCCCCTCGCTAATTCACGTCAGAGCTCAAATATGAAATTGCGAACGTTCAGCGATTGCTCCTAGTCTAAAGGTGCCAGCCCTGAAAGCTCTTGCTGGTCCTCATCTCCCACTGGTAACCTCTCAAACGAGCCAAAAACACTTGGGCTCTCAACTTCTTTAGGCACTCAAAGGGCTAGACGTATCATCGCTTCCCCTCGCTAATTCACGTTACAGCTCAACACTGAAATTGCGAACGTCCAGCGGTTGCTCCTAATCTAAACGTGCCAGCCCTGAAAGCTCTTGCTGGTCCTCATCTCCCACTGGTAACCTCTCAAACGAACCACAAACACTTGGGCTCTGAACTTCTTTAGACACTCACAGGTCCAGACGTATCATCGCTTCACCTCGCTAATTCATGTCAGAGCTCAAATCTGAAATTGCGAACGTCCAGCGATTGCTCCTACTCTAAAGGTGCCAGCCCTGAAAGCTCTTGCTGGTCCTCATCTCCCACTGGTAACCTCTCAAACGAACCACAAACACCTGGGCTCTGAACTTCTTTAGACGCTCAAAGGTCCAGACGTATCATCGCTTCCCCTCGCTAATTCATGTCAGAGCTCAAATCTGAAATTGCGAACGTCCAGCGATTGCTCCTAGTCTAAAGGTGCCAGCCCTGAAAGCTCTTGCTGGTCCTCATCTCCCACTGGTAACCTCTCAAACGAACCACAAACACTTGGGCTCTCAACTTCTTTAGACACTCAAAGGTCCAGACGTATCATCGCTTCCCCTCTCTAGTTCACGTCAGAGCTCAACACTGAAATTGCGAACGTCCACCGATTGCTCCTAGACTGAAGGTGCCAGCCCTGAAAGCTCTTGCTGCTCCTCATCTCCCACTGGTAACCTCTCAAACGAACCACAAACACTTGGGCTCTGAACTTGTTTAGACTACTAAAGGCTCCAACATACAGTCGCTCTCCTGCTCAATCTGGCCAGAGCTCCACACCGACATTGCGAAGCTCCAGCGATTGCTCCTAGTCTAAAGGTGCCAGCCCTGAAAGCTCTTGCTGGTCCTCATCTCCCACTGGTAACCTCTCAAACGAACCACAAACACTTGGGCTCTGAACTTGTTTCGACTACTAAAGGTTCCCACATACACTCGCTCTCCTGCTCAATCTGGCCAGAGCTCCACACCGAAATTGTGGACGTCCAGCGATTGCTGCTAGTCTAAAGGTGCCAGCCCTGAAAGCTCTTGCTGGTCCTCATCTCCCACTGGTAACCTCTCAAACGAACCACAAACACTTGGGCTCTCAACTTCTTTAGACACTCAAAGGTCCAGACGTATCATCGCTTCCCCTCGCTAATTCACGTCAGAGTGCAACAGTGAAATTGCGAACGTCCAACGATTGCTCCTAGTCTAAAGGTGCCAGCCCTGAAAGCTCTTGCTGGTCCTCATCTCCCACTGGTAACCTCTCAAACGAGCCACAAACACTTGGGCTCTGAACTTCTTTAGACACTCAAAGGTCCAGACGTATCATCGCTTCCCCTCGCTAATTCACGTCAGAGCTCAACACTGAAATTGCGAACGTCCAGCGGTTGCTCCTAATCTAAAGGTGCCAGCCCTGAAAGCTCTTGCTGGTCCTCATCTCCCACTGGTAACCTCTCAAACGAACCACAAACACTTGGGCTCTGAACTTCTTTAGACACTCACAGGTCCAGACGTATCATCGCTTCACCTCGCTAATTCATGTCAGAGCTCAAATCTGAAATTGCGAACGTCCAGCGATTGCCCCTAGTCTAAAGGTGCCAGCCCTGAAAGCTCTTGCTGGTCCTCATCTCCCACTGGTAACCTCTCAAACGAACCACAAACACTTGGGCTCTGAACTTCTTTAGACACTCAAAGGTCCAGACGTATCATCGCTTCCCCTCGCTAGTTCACGTCAGAGCTCAACACTGAAATTGCGAACGTCCACCGATTGCTCCTAGACTGAAGGTGCCAGCCCTGAAAGCTCTTGCTGGTCCTCATCTCCCACTGGTAACCTCTCAAACGAACCACAAACACTTGGGCTCTCAACTTGTTTAGACTACTAAAGGTTCCAACATACACTCGCTCTCCTGCTCAATCTGGCCAGAGCTCCACACCGACATTGCGAAGGTCCAGCGATTGCTCCTAGTCTAAAGGTGCCAGCCCTCAAAGCTCTTGCTGGTCCTCATCTCCCACTGGTAACCTCTCAAACGAACCACAAACACTTGGGCTTTGAACTTGTTTCGACTACTAAAGGTTCCCACATACACTCGCTCTCCTGCTCAATCTGGCCAGAGCTCCACACCGAAATTGCGAACGTCCAGCGATTGCTGCTAGTCTAAAGGTGCCAGCCCTGAAAGCTCTTGCTGGTCCTCATCTCCCACTGGTAACCTCTCAAACGAACCACAAACACTTGGGCTCTGAAATTGTTTAGACACTCAAAGGTCCAGACGTATCATCGCTTCCCCTCGCTAATTCACCTCAGAACTCCACACCGATATTGCGAACGTCCAGCGATTTCTCCTAGTCTAAAGGTGCCAGCCCTGAAAGCTCTTGCTGGTCCTCATCTCCCACTGGTAACCTCTCAAACGAACCACAAACACTTGGGCTCTCAACTTCTTCAGACACTCAAAGGTCCAGACGTATCATCGCTTCCCCTCGCTAGTTCACGTCAGAGCTCAAATCTGAATTTGGAACGTCCAGCCATTGCTCCTAGTCTAAAGGTGCCAGCCCTGAAAGATCTTGCTGGTCCTCATCTCCCACTGGTAACCTCTCAAACGAACCACAAACACTTGGGCTCTCAACTTCTTTAGACACTCAAAGGTCCAGACGTATCATCGCTTCCCCTCGCTAATTCACGTCAGAGCTCAAATCTGAATTTTGAACGTCCAGCAATTGCTCCTAGTCTAAAGGTGCCAGACCTGAAAGCTCTTGCTGGTCCTCATCTCCCACTGGTAACCTCTCAAACGAACCACAAACACTTGGGCTCTGAGCTTGTTTAGACTGCTTAAGGTTCCAACATACACTCGCTCTCCTGCTCAATCTGGCCAGGACTCCACACCGAAATTGTGAACGTCCAGCGATTGCTTCTAGTCTAAAGGTGCCAGCCCTGAAAGCTCTTGCTGGTCCTCATCTCCCACTGGTAACCTCTCAAACGAACCACAAACACTTGGGCTCTGAACTTCTTTAGACACTCACAGGTCCAGACGTATCATCGCTTCCCCTTGCTAATTCACCTCAGAGCTCAAATCTGAAATTGCGAACGTCCAGCGATTGCTCCTACTCTAAAGGTGCCAGCCCTGAAAGCTCTTGCTGGTCCTCATCTCCCACTGGTAACCTCTCAAACGAACCACAAACACTTGGGCTCTGACCTTCTTTAGACGCTCAAAGGTCCAGACGTATCATCGCTTCCCCTCGCTAATTCATGTCAGAGCTCAAATCTGAAATTGCGAACGTCCAGCGATTGCTCCTAGTCTAAAGGTGCCAGCCCTGAAAGCTCTTGCTGGTCCTCATCTCCCACTGGTAACCTCTCAAACGAACCACAAACACTTGGGCTCTCAACTTCTTTAGACACTCAAAGGTCCAGACGTATCATCGCTTCCCCTCTCTAGTTCACGTCAGAGCTCAACACTGAAATTGCGAACGTCCACCGATTGCTCCTAGACTGAAGGTGCCAGCCCTGAAAGCTCTTGCTGGTCCTCATCTCCCACTGGTAACCTCTCAAACGAACCACAACCACTTGGGCTCTGAACTTGTTTCGACTACTAAAGGTTCCAACATACACTCGCTCTCCTGCTCAATCTGGCCAGAGCTCCACACAGAAATTGCGAACGTCCAGCGATTGCTCCTAGTCTAAAGGTGCCAGCCCTGAAAGCTCTTGCTGGTCCTCATCTCCCACTGGTAACCTCTCAAACGAACCACAAACACTTGGGCTCTGAAATTGTTTAGACACTCACAGGTCCAGACGTATCATCGCTTCCCCTCGCTAGTTCACGTCAGAGCTCCACACCGAAGTTGTGAACGTCCAGCGATTGCTCCTAGTCTAAAGGTGCCAGCCCTGAAAGCTCTTGCTGGTCCTCATCTCCCACTGGTAACCTCTCAAACGAACCACAAACACTTGGGCTCTCAACTTGTTTAACTACTAAAAGTTCCAACATACACTCGCTCTCCTGCTCAATCTGGCCAATGCTCCACACCAACATTGTGAACGTCCAGCGATTGCTCCTAGTCTAAAGGTGCCAGCCCTGAAAGCTCTTGCTGGTCCTCATCTCCCACTGGTAACCTCTCAAACGAACCACAAACACTTGGGCTCTGAACTTCTTTAGACACTCAAAGGTCCAGACATGTCATCGCTTCCCCTCGCTAGTTCACGTCAGAGCTCTAATCTGAATTTGGAACGTCCAGCCATTGCTCCTAGTCTAAAGGTGCCAGCCCTGAAAGCTCTTGCTGGTCCTCATCTCCCACTGGTAACCTCTCAAACGAACCACAAACACTTGGGCTCTCAACTTCTTTAGACACTCAAAGGTCCAGACGTATCATCGCTTCCCCTCGCTAATTCACGTCAGAGCGCAACAGTGAAATTGCGAACGTCCACCGATTGCTCCTAGTCTAAAGGTGCCAACCCTGAAAGCTCTTGCTGGTCCTCATCTCCCACTGGTAACCTCTCAAACGAACCACAAACACTTGGGCTCTGAACTTCTTTAGACACTCAAAGGTCCAGACGTATCATCGCTTCCCCTCGCTAATTCACGTCAGAGCTCAAATCTGAATTTTGAACTTCCAGCAATTGCTCCTAGTCTAAAGGTGCCAGCCCTGAAAGCTCTTGCTGGTCCTCATCTCCCACTGGTAACCTCTCAAATGAACCACAAACACTTGGGCTCTGAACTTGTTTAGACTACTAAAGGTTCCAACATACACTCGCTCTCCTGCTCAATCTGGCCAGAGCTCCACACCGAAATTGCGAACGTCCAGCGATTGCTGCTAGTCTAAAGGTGCCAGCCCTGAAAGCTCTTGCTGCTCCTCATCTCCCACTGGTAAACTCTCAAACGAACCACAAACACTTGGGCCCTGAACTTGTTTAGACTACTAAAGGTTCCAACATACACTCGCTCTCCTGCTCAATCTGGCCAGAGCTCCACACCGAAATTGCGAACGTCCAGCGATTGCTGCTAGTCTAAAGGTGCCAGCCCTGAAAGCTCTTGCTGGTCCTCATCTCCCACTGGTAACCTCTCAAACGAACCACAAACACTTGGGCTCTGAACTTCTTTAGACACTCACAAGTCCAGACGTATCATCGCTTCCCCTCGCTAATTCACCTCAGAGCTCAAATCTGAAATTGCGAACGTCCAGCGATTGCTCCTAGTCTAAAGGTGCCAGCCCCTGAAAGCTCTTGCTGGTCCTCATCTCCCACTGGTAACCTCTCAAACGAACCACAAACACCTGGGCTCTGAACTTCTTTAGACGCTCAAAAGGTCCAGACGTATCATCGCTTCCCCTCGCTAATTCATGTCAGAGCTCAAATCTGAATTTGCGAACATCCAGCGATTGCTCCTAGTCTAAAGGTGCCAGCCCTGAAAGCTCTTGCTGGTCCTCATCTCCCACTGGTAACCTCTCAAACGAACCCCAAACACTTGGGCTCTGAACTTCTTTAGACACTCAAAGGTCCAGACGTATCATCGCTTCCCCTCTCTAGTTCACGTCAGAGCTCAACACTGAAATTGCGAACGTCCACCGATTGCTGCTAGACTGAAGGTGCCAGCCCTGAAAGCTCTTGCTGGTCCTCATCTCCCACTGGTAACCTCTCAAACGAACCACAAACACTTGGGCTCTGAAATTGTTTCGACTACTAAAGCTTCCAACATACACTCGCTCTCCTGCTCAATCTGGCCAGAGCTCCACACCGAAGTTGTGAACGTCCAGCGATTGCTCCTAGTCTAAAGGTGCCAGCCCTGAAAGCTCTTGCTGGTCCTCATCTCCCACTGGTAACCTCTCAAACGAACCACAAACACTTGGGCTATGAAATTGTTTAGACACTCAAAGGTCCAGACGTATCATTGCTTCCCCTCGCTAGTTCACGTAAGAGCTCAACACTGAAATTGCGAACGTCCACCGTTTGCTCCTAGTCTAAAGGTGCCAGCCCTGAAAGCTCTTGCTGGTCCTCATCTCCCACTGGTAACCTCTCAAACGAACCACAAACACTTGGGCTCTGAACTTCTTTAAACTACTAAAGGTTCCAACATACACTCGCTCTCCTGCTCAATCTGGCCAGAGCTCCACACCGAAATTGCGAACGTCCAGCCATTGCTCCTAGTCTAAAGGTGCCAGCCCTGAAAGCTCTTGCTGGTCCTCATCTCCCACTGGTAACCTCTCAAACGAACCACAAACACTTGGGCTCTCAACTTGTTTAGACTACTAAAGGTTCCAACATACACTCGCTCTCCTGCTCAATCTGGCCAGAGCTCCACACCGAAATTGCGAACGTCCAGCGATTGCTGCTAGTCTAAAGGTGCCAGCCCTGAAAGCTCTTGCTGGTCCTCATCTCCCACTGGTAACCTCTCAAACGAACCACAAACACTTGGGCTCTCAACTTGTTTAGACACTCAAAGGGCCAGACGTATCATCGCTTCCCCTCGCTAGTTCACGTCAGAGCTCAAATCTGAATTTGGAACGTCCAGCCATTGCTCCTAGTCTAAGGTGCCAGCCCTGAAAGCTCTTGCTGGTCCTCATCTCCCACTGGTAACCTCTCAAACGAACCACAAACACTTGGGCTCTCAACTTCTTTAGACACTCAAAGGTCCAGACGTATCATCGCTTCCCCTCGCTAATTCACGTCAGAGCTCAAATCTGAATTTTGAACGTCCAGCAATTGCTCCTAGTCTAAAGGTGCCAGACCTGAAAGCTCTTGCTGGTCCTCATCTCCCACTGGTAACCTCTCAAATGAACCACAAACACTTGGGCTCTGAACTTCTTTAGACTACTAAAGGTTCCAAAATACACTCGCTCTCCTGCTCAATCTGGCCAGGACTCCACACCGAAATTGTGAATGTCCAGCGATTGCTCCTAGTCTAAAGGTGCCAGCCCTGAAAGCTCTTGCTGGTCCTCATCTCCCACTGGTAAACTCTCAAACGAACCACAAACACTTGGGCTCTGAACTTCTTCAGACCCTCAAAGGTCCAGACGTATCATCGCTTCCCCTCGCTAATTCACGTCAGAGCTCAAATCTGAATTTGGAACGTCCAGCCATTGTTCCTAGTCTAAAGGTGCCAGCCCTGAAAGGTCTTGCTGGTCCTCATCTCCCACTGGTAACCTATCAAACGAACCACAAACACTTGGGCTCTGAACTTCTTTAGACACTCAAAGGTCCGGACGTATCATCGCTTCCCCTCGCTAATTCACGTCAGAGCTCAAATCTGAAATTGCGAACGTCCAGCGATTGCTCCTAGTCTAAAGGTGCCAGCCCTGAAAGCTCTTGCTGGTCCTCATCTCCCACTGGTAACCTCTCAAACGAACCACAAACACCTGGGGCTCTGAACTTCTTTAGACGCTCAAAGGTCCAGACGTATCATCGCTTCCCCTCGCTAATTCATGTCAGAGCTCAAATCTGAAATTGCGAACATCCAGCGATTGCTCCTAGTCTAAAGGTGCCAGCCCTGAAAGCTCTTGCTGGTCCTCATCTCCCACTGGGAACCTCTCAAACGAACACAAACACTTGGGCTCTGAAATTGTTTAGACACTCAAAGGGCCAGACGTATCATTGCTTCCCCTCGCTAGTTCACGTAAGAGCTCAACACTGAAATTGCGATCGTCCACCGATTGCTCCTAGTCTAAAGGTGCCAGCCCTGAAAGCTCTTGCTGCTCCTCATCTCCCACTGGTAACCTCTCAAACGAACCACAAACACTTGGGCTCTGAACTTCTTTAAACTACTAAAGGTTCCAACATACACTCGCTCTCCTGCTCAATCTGGCCAGAGCTCCACACCGAAATTGCGAACGTCCAGCGATTGCTCCTAGTCTAAAGGTGCCAGCCCTGAAAGCTCTTGCTGGTCCTCATCTCCCACTGGTAACCTCTCAAACGAACCACAAACACTTGGGCTCTGAACTTGTTTCGACTACTAAAGGTTCCAACATACACTCGCTCTCCTGCTCAATCTGGCCAGAGCTCCACACCGAAATTGCGAACGTCCAGCGATTGCTCCTAGTCTAAAGGTGCCAGCCCTGAAAGCTCTTGCTGGTCCTCATCTCCCACTGGTAACCTCTCAAACGAACCACAAACACTTGGGCTCTGAACTTCTTTAGACACTCAAAGGGCCAGACGTATCATCGCTTCCCCTCGCTAATTCACCTCAGAGCTCAACACCGAAATTGTGAATGTCCAGCGATTGCTCCTAGTCTAAAGGTGCCAGCCCTGAAAGCTCTTGCTGCTCTCATCTCCCACTGGTAAACTCTCAAACGAACCACAACACTTGGGCTCTGAACTTCTTCAGACACTCAAAGGTCCAGACGTATCATCGCTTCCCCTCGCTAATTCACGTCAGAGCTCAAATCTGAATTTGGAACGTCCAGCCATTGCTCCTAGTCTAAAGGTGCCAGCCCTGAAAGCTCTTGCTGGTCCTCATCTCCCACTGGTAACCTCTCAAACGAACCACAAACACTTGGGCTCTGAACTTCTTTAGACACTCAAAGGTCCAGACGTATCATCGCTTCCCCTCGCTAATTCACCTCAGAGCTCAAATCTGAAATTGCGAACGTCCAGCGATTGCTCCTAGTCTAAAGGGGCCAGCCCTGAAAGCTCTTGCTGGTCCTCATCTCCCACTGGTAACCTCTCAAACAAACCACAAACACTTGGGCTCTGAACTTCTTTAGACGCTCAAAGGTCCAGACGTATCATCGCTTCCCCTCGCTAATTCATGTCAGAGCTCAAATCTGAAATTGCGAACGTCCAGCGATTGCTCCTAGTCTAAAGGTGCCAGCCCTGAAAGCTCTTGCTGGTCCTCATCTCCCACTGGTAACCTCTCAAACGAACCACAAACACTTGGGCTCTCAACTTCTTTAGACACTCAAAGGTACAGACGTATCATCGCTTCCCCTCGCTAATTCACGTCAGAGCTCTAATCTGAATTTGGAACGTCAGCCATTGTTCCTAGTCTAAAGGTGCCAGCCCTGAAAGCTCTTGCTGGTCCTCATCTCCCACTGGTAACCTCTCAAACGAACCACAAACACTTGGGCTCTCAACTTCTTTAGACACTCAAAGGTCCAGACGTATCATCGCTTCCCCTCGCTAATTCACGTCAGAGCGCAACAGTGAAATTGCGAACGTCCACCGATTGCTCCTAGTCTAAAGGTGCCAACCCTGAAAGCTCTTGCTGGTCCTCATCTCCCACTGGTAACCTCTCAAACGAACCACAAACACTTGGGCTCTGAACTTGTTTAGACACTCAAAGGTCCAGACGTATCATTGCTTCCCCTCGCTAATTCACGTCAGAGCTCAAATCTGAATTTTGAACGTCCAGCAATTGCTCCTAGTCTAAAGGTGCCAGCCCTGAAAGCTCTTGCTGCTCCTCATCTCCCACTGGTAACCTCTCAAACGAACCACAAACACTTGGGCTCTGAACTTCTTTAGACACTCACAAGTCCAGACGTATCATCGCTTCCCCTCGCTAATTCACCTCAGAGCTCAAATCTGAAATTGCGAACGTCCACCGATTGCTCCTAGTCTAAAGGTTCCAGCCCTGAAAGCTCTTGCTGGTCCTCATCTCCCACTGGTAACCTCTCAAACGAACCACAAACACCTGGGCTCTGAACTTCTTTAGACGCTCAAAGGTCCAGACGTATCATCGCTTCCCCTCGCTAATTCATGTCAGAGCTCAAATCTGAATTTGCGAACATCCAGCGATTGCTCCTAGTCTAAAGGTGCCAGCCCTGAAAGCTCTTGCTGGTCCTCATCTCCCACTGGTAACCTCTCAAACGAACCACAAACACTTGGGCTCTGAACTTCTTTAGACACTCAAAGGTCCAGACGTATCATCGCTTCCCCTCTCTAGTTCACGTCAGAGCTCAACACTGAAATTGCGAACGTCCACCGATTGCTGCTAGACTGAAGGTGCCAGCCCTGAAAGCTCTTGCTGGTCCTCATCTCCCACTGGTAACCTCTCAAACGAACCACAAACACTTGGGCTCTCAACTTGTTTAGACTACTAAAGGTTCCAACATACACTCGCTCTCCTGCTCAATCTGGCCAGAGCTCCACACCGAAGTTGTGAACGTCCAGCGATTGCTCCTAGTCTAAAGGTGCCAGCCCTGAAAGCTCTTGCTGGTCCTCATCTCCCACTGGTAACCTCTCAAACGAACCACAAACACTTGGGCTCTGAAATTGTTTAGACACTCAAAGGTCCAGACGTATCATTGCTTTCCCTCGCTAGTTCACGTAAGAGCTCAAATCTGAAATTGCGAACGTCCAGCGATTGCTCCTAGTCTAAAGGTGCCAGCCCTGAAAGCTCTTGCTGGTCCTCATCTCCCACTGGTAACCTCTCAAACGAACCACAAACACTTGGGCTCTGAACTTCTTTAGACACTCACAGGTCCAGACGTATCATCGCTTCCCCTCGCTAATTCACCTCAGAGCTCAATACTGAAATTGCGAACGTCCACCGATTGCTGCTAGTCTAAAGGTGCCAGCCCTGAAAGCTCTTGCTGGTCCTCATCTCCCACTGGTAACCTCTCAAACGAACCACAAACACTTGGGCTCTGAACTTCTTTAAACTACTAAAGGTTCCAACATACACTCGCTCTCCTGCTCAATCTGGCCAGAGCTCCACACCGAAATTGCGAACGTCCAGCGATTGCTCCTAGTCTAAAGGTGCCAGCCCTGAAAGCTCTTGCTGGTCCTCATCTCCCACTGGTAACCTCTCAAACGAACCACAAACACTTGGGCTCTGAACTTGTTTAGACTACTAAAGTTTCCAACATACACTCGCTCTCCTGCTCAATCTGGCCAGAGCTCCACACCGAAATTGCGAACGTCCAGCGATTGCTCCTAGTCTAAAGGTGCCAGCCCTGAAAGCTCTTGCTGGTCCTCATCTCCCACTGGTAACCTCTCAAACGAACCACAAACACTTGGGCTCTGAACTTCTTTAGACACTCAAAGGGCCAGACGTATCATCGCTTCCCCTCGCTAATTCACCTCAGAACTCCACACCGATATTGCGAACGTCCAGCGATTGCTCCTAGTCTAAAGGTGCCAGCCCTGAAAGCTCTTGCTGGTCCTCATCTCCCACTGCTAACCTCTCAAATGAACCACAAACACTTCGGCTCTGAACTTCTTTAGACTACTAAAGGTTCCAAAATACACTCGCTCTCCTGCTCAATCTGGCCAGGACTCCACACCGAAATTGTGAATGTCCAGCGATTGCTCCTAGTCTAAAGGTGCCAGCCCTGAAAGCTCTTGCTGCTCCTCATCTCCCACTGGTAAACTCTCAAACGAACCACAAACACTTGGGCTCTGAACTTCTTCAGACACTCAAAGGTCCAGACGTATCATCGCTTCCCCTCGCTAATTCACGTCAGAGCTCAAATCTGAATTTGGAACGTCCAGCCATTGCTCCTAGTCTAAAGGTGCCAGCCCTGAAAGCTCTTGCTGGTCCTCATCTCCCACTGGTAACCTCTCAAACGAACCACAAACACTTGGGCTCTGAACTTCTTTAGACACTCACAGGTCCAGACGTATCATCGCTTCCCCTCGCTAATTCACGTCAGAGCTCAACACTGAAATTGCGAACGTCCAGCGATTGCTCCTAGTCTAAAGGTGCCAGCCCTGAAAGCTCTTGCTGGTCCTCATCTCCCACTGGTAACCTCTCAAACGAACCACAAACACTTGGGCTCTGAACTTGTTTCGACTACTAAAGCTTCCAACATACACTCGCTCTCCTGCTCAATCTGGCCAGAGCTCCACACCGAAGTTGTGAACGTCCAGCGATTGCTCCTAGTCTAAAGGTTCCAGCCCTGAAAGCTCTTGCTGGCCCTCATCTCCCACTGGTAACCTCTCAAACGAACCACAAACACTTGGGCTATGAAATTGTTTAGACACTCAAAGGGCCAGACGTATCATCGCTTCCCCTCGCTAGTTCACGTCAGAGCTCCATACCGATATTGCGAACGTCCAGCGATTGCTCCTAGTCTAAAGGTGCCAGCCCTGAAAGCTCTTGCTGGTCCTCATCTCCCACTGGGAACCTCTCAAACGAACACAAACACTTGGGCTCTGAACTTCTTTAGACACTCAAAGGTCCAGACGTATCATCGCTTCCCCCTCGCTAATTCACGTCAGAACTCCACACCGATATTGCGAACGTCCAGCGATTGCTCCTAGTCTAAAGGTGCCAGCCCTGAAAGCTCTTGCTGGTCCTCATCTCCCACTGCTAACCTCTCAAACGAACCACAAACACTTGGGCTCTGAACTTCTTTAGACACTCAAAGGTCCAGACGTATCATCGCTTCCCCTCGCTAATTCACGTCAGAGCTCTAATCTGAATTTGGAACGTCCAGCCATTGCTCCTAGTCTAAAGGTGCCAGCCCTGAAAGCTCTTGCTGGTCCTCATCTCCCACTGGTAACTCTCCAAACGAACCACAAACACTTGGGCTCTCAACTTCTTTAGACACTCAAAGGTCCCAGACGTATCATCGCTTCCCCTCGCTAATTCACATCAGTGCGCAACAGTGAAATTGCGAACGTCCACCGATTGCTCCTAGTCTAAAGGTGCCAGCCCTGAAAGCTCTTGCTGGTCCTCATCTCCCACTGCTAACCTCTCAAACGAACCACAAACACTTGGGCCTCTGAACTTCTTTAGACACTCAAAGGTCCAGACGTATCATCGCTTCCCCTCTCTAGTTCACGTCAGAGCTCAACACTGAAATTGCGAACGTCCACCGATTGCTCCTTAGACTGAAGGTGCCAGCCCTGAAAGCTCTTGCTGGTCCTCATCTCCCACTGGTAACCTCTCAAACGAACCACAAACACTTGGGCTCTCAACTTGTTTAGACTACTAAAGGTTCCAACATACACTCGCTCTCCTGCTCAATCATGGCCAGAGCTCCACACCGAAGTTGTGAACGTCCAGCGATTGCTCTAGTCTAAAGGTGCCAGCCCTGAAAGCTCTTGCTGGTCCTCATCTCCCACTGGTAACCTCTCAACGAACCACAAAGACTTGGGCTCTGAAATTGTTTAGACACTCAAAGGTCCAGACGTATCATTGCTTCCCCTCGCTAGTTCACGTAAGAGCTCAACACTGAAATTGCGAACGTCCACCGATTGCTCCTAGTCTAAAGGTGCCAGCCCTGAAAGCTCTTGCTGCTCCTCATCTCCCACTGGTAACCTCTCAAACGAACCACAAACACTTGGGCTCTGAACTTCTTTAGACACTCACAGGTCCAGACGTATCATCGCTTCCCCTCGCTAATTCACCTCAGAGCTCAATACTGAAATTGCGAACGTCCACCGATTGCTGCTAGTCTAAAGGTGCCAGCCCTGAAAGCTCTTGCTGGTCCTCATCTCCCACTGGTAACCTCTCAAACGAACCACAAACACTTGGGCTCTGAACTTCTTTAGACGCTCAAAGGTCCAGACGTATCATCGCTTCCCCTCGCTAGTTCATGTCAGAGCTCAAATCTGAAATTGCGAACGTCCAGCGATTAATCCTAGTCTAAAGGTGCCAGCCCTGAAAGCTCTTGCTGCTCCTCATCTCCCACTGGTAACCTCTCAAACGAACCACAAACACTTGGGCTCTCAACTTCTTTAGACACTCAAAGGTCCAGACGTATCATCGCTTCCCCTCTCTAGTTCACGTCAGAGCTCAACACTGAAATTGCGAACGTCCACCGATTGCTCCTAGACTGAAGGTGCCAGCCCTGAAAGCTCTTGCTGGTCCTCATCTCCCACTGGTAACCTCTCAAACGAACCACAAACACTTGGGCTCTGAACTTGTTTCGACTACTAAAGCTTCCAACATACACTCGCTCTCCTGCTCAATCTGGCCAGAGCTCCACACCGAAGTTGTGAACGTCCAGCGATTGCTCCTAGTCTAAAGGTGCCAGCCCTGAAAGCTCTTGCTGGTCCTCATCTCCCACTGGTAACCTCTCAAACGAACCACAAACACTTGGGCTCTCAACTTGTTTAGACTACTAAAGGTTCCAACATACACTCGCTCTCCTGCTCAATCTGGCCAGAGCTCCACACCGAAATTGCGAACGTCCAGCGATTGCTCCTAGTCTAAAGGTGCCAGCCCTGAAAGCTCTTGCTGGTCCTCATCTCCCACTGGTAACCTCTCAAACAAACCACAAACACTTGGGCTCTGAAATTGTTTAGACACTCAAAGGGCCAGACGTATCATCGCTTCCCCTCGCTAGTTCACGTTAGAGCTCCACACCGATATTGCGAACGTCCAGCAATTGCTCCTAGTCTAAAGGTGCCAGCCCTGAAAGCTCTTGCTGGTCCTCATCTCCCACTGGTAACCTCTCAAACGAACCACAAACACTTGGGCTCTCAACTTGTTTAGACTACTAAAAGTTCCAACATACACTCGCTCTCCTGCTCAATCTGGCCAGAGCTCCACACCGACATTGTGAACGTCCAGCGATTGCTCCTAGTCTAAAGGTGCCAGCCCTGAAAGCTCTTGCTGGTCCTCATCTCCCACTGGTAACCTCTCAAACGAACCACAAACACTTGGGCTCTGAACTCTTTAGACACTCAAAGGTCCAGACGTATCATCGCTTCCCCTCGCTAATTCACGTCAGAGCTCCACACCGAAATTGCGAACGTCCAGCGATTGCTGCTAGTCTAAAGGTGCCAGCCCTGAAAGCTCTTGCTGGTCCTCATCTCCCACTGGTAACCTCTCAAACGAACCACAAACACTTGGGCTCTCAACTTCTTTAGACACTCAAAGGTCCAGACGTATCATCGCTTCCCCTCGCTAATTCACGTCAGAGCGCAACAGTGAAATTGTGAACGTCCACCGATTGCTCCTAGTCTAAAGGTGCCAACCCAGAAAGCTCTTGCTGGTCCTCATCTCCCACTGGTAACCTCTCAAACGAACCACAAACACTTGGGCTCTGAACTTGTTTAGACACTCAAAGGTCCAGATGTATCATCGCTTCCCCTCGCTAATTCACGTCAGAGCTCAAATCTGAATTTTGAACGTCCAGCAATTGCTCCTAGTCTAAAGGTGCCAGCCCTGAAAGCTCTTGCTGGTCCTCATCTCCCACTGGTAACCTCTCAAATGAACCACAAACACTTGGGCTCTGAACTTCTTTAGACTAGTAAAGGTTCCAAAATACACTCGATCTCCTGCTCAATCTGGCCAGGACTCCACACCGAAATTGTGAATGTCCAGCGATTGCTCCTAGTCTAAAGGTGCCAGCCCTGAAAGCTCTTGCTGCTCCTCATCTCCCACTGGTAACCTCTCAAACGAACCACAAACACTTGGGCTCTGAACTTCTTTAGACACTCACAAGTCCAGACGTATCATCGCTTCCCCTCGCTAATTCACGTCAGAGCTCAAATCTGAAATTGCGAACCGTTCCACCGATTGCTCCTAGTCTAAAGGTGCCAGCCCTGAAAGCTCTTGCTGGTCCTCATCTCCCACTGGTAACCTCTCAAACGAACCACAAACACCTGGCTCTGAACTTCTTTAGACGCTCAATGGTCCAGACGTATCATCGCTTCTCCTCTCTAGTTCACGTCAGAGCTCAAAACTGAAATTGCGAACGTCCCACCGATTGCTGCTAGACTGAAGGTGCCAGCCCTGAAAGCTCTTGCTGGTCCTCATCTCCCACTGGTAACCTCTCAAACGAACCACAAACACTTGGGCTCTCAACTTGTTTAGACTACTAAAGGTTCCAACATACACTCGCTCTCCTGCTCAATCTGGCCAGAGCTCCACACCGAAGTTGTGAACGTCCAGCGATTGCTCCTAGTCTAAAGGTGCAAGCCCTGAAAGCTCTTGCTGGTCCTCATCTCCCACTGGTAACCCTCTCAAACGAACCACAAACACTTGGGCTCTGAAATTGTTTAGACACTCAAAGGTCCAGACGTATCATTGCTTCCCTCGCTAGTTCACGTAAGAGCTCAACACTGAAATTGCGAACGTCCACCAATTGCTCCTAGTCTAAAGGTGCCAGCCCTGAAAGCTCTTGCTGCTCCTCATCTACCACTGGTAACCTCTCAAACGAACCACAAACACTTGGGCTCTGAACTTCTTTAAACTACTAAAGGTTCCAACATACACTCGCTCTCCTGCTAAATCTGGCCAGAGCTCCACACCGAAATTGCGGAACGTCCAGCGATTGCTCCTAGTCTAAAGGTGCCAGCCCTGAAAGCTCTTGCTGGTCCTCATCTCCCCACTGGTAACCTCTCAAACGAACCACAAACACTTGGGGCTCTCAACTTGTTTAGACTACTAAAGGTTCCAACATACACTCGCTCTCCTGCTCAATCTGGCCAGAGCTCCACACCGAAGTTGTGAACGTCCAGCGATTGCTCCTAGTCTAAAGGTGCCAGCCCTGAAAGCTCTTGCTGGTCCTCATCTCCCACTGGTAACCTCTCAAACAAACCACAAACACTTGGGCTCTGAAATTGTTTAGACACTCAAAGGTCCAGACGTATCATTGCTTCCCCTCGCTAGTTCACGTAAGAGCTCAACACTGAAATTGCGAACGTCCACCGATTGCTCCTAGTCTAAAGGTGCCAGCCCTGAAAACTCTTGCTGCTCCTCATCTCCCACTGGTAACCTCTCAAACGAACCACAAACACTTGGGCTCTGAACTTCTTTAAACTACTAAAGGTTCCAACATACACTCGCTCTCCTGCTAAATCTGGCCAGAGCTCCACACCGAAATTGCGAACGTCCAGCGATTGCTCCTAGTCTAAAGGTGCCAGCCCTGAAAGCTCTTGCTGGTCCTCATCTCCCACTGGTAACCTCTCAAACGAACCACAAACACTTGGGCTCTCAACTTGTTTAGACTACTAAAGGTTCCAACATACACTCGCTCTCCTGCTCAATCTGGCCAGAGCTCCACACCGAAGTTTGTGAACGTCCAGCGATTGCTCCTAGTCTAAAGGTGCCAGCCCTGAAAGCTCTTGCTGGTCCTCATCTCCCACTGGTAACCTCTCAAACGAACCACAAACACTTGGGCTCTGAACTTGTTTAGACTACTAAAAGTTCCAACATACACTCGCTCTCCTGCTCAATCTGGCCAGAGCTCCACACCGACATTGTGAACGTCCAGCGATTGCTCCTAGTCTAAGGTGCCAGCCCTGAAAGCTCTTGCTGGTCCTCATCTCCCACTGGTAACCTCTCAAACGAACCACAAACACTTGGGCTCTGAACTTCTTTAGACACTCAAAGGTCCAGACGTATCATCGCTTCCCCTCGCTAATTCACGTCAGAGCTCCACACCGATATTGCGAACGTCCAGCGATTGCTCCTAGTCTAAAGGTGCCAGCCCTGGAAAGCTCTTGCTGGTCCTCATCTCCCACTGGTAACCCTCTCAAACGAACCACAAACACTTGGGCTCTCAACTTCTTTAGACACTCTAAAGGTCCAGACGTATCATCGCTTCCCCTCGCTAATTCACGTCAGAGCGCAACAGTGAAATTGTGAACGTCCACCGATTGCTCCTAGTCTAAAGGTGCCAACCCAGAAAGCTCTTGCTGGTCCTCATCTACCACTGGTAACCTCTCAAACGAACCACAAACACTTGGGCTCTGAACTTGTTTAGACACTCAAAGGTCCAGATGTATCATCGCTTCCCCTCGCTAATTCACGTCAGAGCTCAAATCTGAATTTTGAACGTCCAGCAATTGCTCCTAGTCTAAAGGTGCCAGCCCTGAAAGCTCTTGCTGGTCCTCATCTCCCACTGGTAACCTCTCAAATGAACCACAATCACTTGGGCTCTGAACTTCTTTAGACTAGTAAAGGTTCCAAAATACACTCGATCTCCTGCTCAATCTGGCCAGGGACTCCACACCGAAATTGTGAATGTCAGCGATTGCTCCCTAGTCTAAAGGTGCCAGCCCTGAAAGCTCTTTGCTGCTCCTCCATCTCCCACTGGTAACCTCTCAAACGAACCACAAACACTTGGGCTCTGAACTTCTTTAGACACTCACAAGTCCAGACGTATCATCGCTTCCCCTCGCTAATTCACGTCAGAGCTCAAATCTGAAATTGCGAACGTCCACCGATTGCTCCTAGTCTAAAGGTGCCCAGCCCTGAAAGCTCTTGCTGGTCCTCATCTCCACTGGTAACCTCTCAAACGAACCACAAACACCTGGGCTCTGAACTTCTTTAGACGCTCAAAGTCCAGACGTATCATCGCTTCTCCTCTCTAGTTCACGTCAGAGCTCAAAACTGAAATTGCGAACGTCCACCGATTGCTGCTAGACTGAAGGTGCCAGCCCTGAAAGCTCTTGCTGGTCCTCATCTCCCACTGGTAACCTCTCAAACGAACCACAAACACTTGGGCTCTCAACTTGTTTAGACTACTAAAGGTTCCAACATACACTCGCTCTCCTGCTCAATCTGGCCAGAGCTCCACACCGAAGTTGTGAACGTCCAGCGATTGCTCCTAGTCTAAAGGGTGCCAGCCCTGAAAGCTCTTGCTGGTCCTCATCTCCCACTGGTAACCTCTCAAACGAACCACAAACACTTGGGCTCTGAAATTGTTTAGGACACTCAAAGGTCCAGACGTATCATTGCTTCCCCTCGCTAGTTCACGTAAGAGCTCAACACAGAAATTGCGAACGTTCCACCAATTGCTCCTAGTCTAAAGGTGCCAGCCCTGAAAGCTCTTGCTGCTCCTCATCTCCCACTGGTAACCTCTCAAACGAACCACAAACACTTGGGCTCTGAACTTCTTAAACTACTAAAGGTTCCAACATACACTCGCTCTCCTGCTAAATCTGGCCAGAGCTCAACACCGAAATTGCGAACGTCCAGCGATTGCTCCTAGTCTAAAGGTGCCCGCCCTGAAAGCTCTTGCTGGTCCTCATCTCCCACTGGTAACCTCTCAAACGAACCACAAACACTTGGGCTCTCAACTTGTTTAGACTACTAAAGGTTCCAACATACACTCGCTCTCCTGCTCAATCTGGCCAGAGCTCCACACCGAAGTTGTGAACGTCCAGCGATTGCTCCTAGTCTAAAGGTGCCAGCCTGAAAGCTCTTGCTGGTCCTCATCTCCCACTGGTAACCTCTCAAACAAACCACAAACACTTGGGCTCTGAAATTGTTTAGACACTCAAAGGTCCAGACGTATCATTGCTTCCCCTCGCTAGTTCACGTAAGAGCTCAACACTGAAATTGCGAACGTCCACCGATTGCTCCTAGTCTAAAGGTGC
The DNA here is from genome assembly GCF_030936135.1 of Gavia stellata. Classification (NCBI taxonomy): domain Eukaryota; kingdom Metazoa; phylum Chordata; class Aves; order Gaviiformes; family Gaviidae; genus Gavia; species Gavia stellata. Next base: position 28,656 of record NW_026776580.1, on the reverse strand, counting down.
CAGCCCTGAAAACTCTTGCTGCTCCTCATCTCCACTGGTAACCTCTCAAAACGAACACAAACACTTGGGCTCTGAACTTCTTTAAACTACTAAAGGTTCCAACATACACTCGCTCTCCTGCTCAATCTGGCCAGAGCTCCACACCGAAATTGCGAACGTCCAGCGATTGCTCCTAGTCTAAAGGTGCCAGCCCTGAAAGCTCTTGCTGGTCCTCATCTCCCACTGGTAACCTCTCAAACGAACCACAAACACTTGGGCTCTCAACTTGTTTAGACCTACTAAAGGTTCCAACATACACTCGCTCTCCTGCTCAATCTGGCCAGAGCTCCACACCGAAGTTGTGAACGTCCAGCGATTGCTCCTAGTCTAAAGGTGCCAGCCCTGAAAGCTCTTGCTGGTCCTCATCTCCCACTGGTAACCTCTCAAACAAACCACAAACACTTGGGCTCTGAAATTGTTTAGACACTCAAAGGTCCAGACGTATCATTGCTTCCCCCTCGCTAGTTCACGTAAGAGCTCAACACTGAAATTGCGAACGTCCACCGATTGCTCCTAGTCTAAAGGTGCCAGCCCTGAAAACTCTTGCTGCTCCTCATCTCCCACTGCTAACCTCTCAAACGAGCCACAAACACTTGAGCTCTGAACTTGTTTAGACACTGAATGTCCAGACGTATCATCGCTTCCCTCGCTAATTCACGTCAGAGCTCAACAGTGAAATTGCGAACGTCCAGCGATTGCTCCTAGTCTAAAGGTGCCAGCCCTGAAAGCTCTTGCTGGTCCTCATCTCCCACTGGTAACCTCTCAAATGAACCACAAACACTTGGGCTCTGAACTTGTTTACACTACTAAAGCTTCCAACATACACTCGCTCTCCTGCTCAATCTGGCCAGAGCTCCACAACCGAAATTGCGAACGTCCAGCGATTGCTCCTAGTCTAAACGTGCCAGCCCTGAAAGCTCTTGCTGGTCCTCATCTCCAACCGGTAACCTGTCAAACGAACCACAAACACTTGGGCTCTGAACTTCTTTAGACTACTAAAGGTTCCAAAATACACTCGCTCTCCTGCTCAATCTGGCCAGGACTCCACACCGAAATTGTGAATGTCCAGCGATTGCTCCTAGTCTAAAGGTGCCAGCCCTGAAAGCTCTTGCTGGTCCTCATCTCCCACTGGTAAACTCTCAAACGAACCACAAACACTTGGGCTCTGAACTTCTTCAGACCCTCAAAGGTCCAGACGTATCATCGCTTCCCCACGCTAATTCACGTCAGAGCTCAAATCTGAATTTGGAACGTCCAGACGATTGCTCCTAGTCTAAAGGTGCCAGCCCTGAAAGCTCTTGCTGGTCCTCATCTCCCACTGGTAACCTCTCAAACGAACCACAAACACTTGGGCTCTCAACTTCTTTAGACACTCAAAGGTCCAGACGTATCATCGCTTCCCCTCGCTAATTCACGTCAGAGCGCAACAGTGAAATTGCGAACGTCCACCGATTGCTGCCTAGGTCTAAAGGTGCCAGCCCTGAAAGCTCTTGCTGGTCCTCATCTCCCACTGGTAACCTCTCAAACGAACCACAAACACTTGGGCTCTGAGCTTGTTTAGACTGCTTAAGGTTCCAACATACACTCGCTCTCCTGCTCAATATGGCCAGGACTCCACACCGAAATTGTGAACGTCCAGCGATTGCTTCTAGTCTAAAGGTGCCAGCCCTGAAAGCTCTTGCTGGTCCTCATCTCCCACTGGTAACCTCTCAAAACGAACCACAAACAGCTTGGGGCTCTGAACTTCTTTAGACACTCAAAGGTCGAGACGTATCATCGCTTCCCCTCGCTAATTCACGTCAGAGCTCAAATCTGAAATTGCGAACGTCCAGCGATTGCTCCTAGTCTAAAGGTGCCAGCCCTGAAAGCTCTTGCTGGTCCTCATCTCCCACTGTCTTCCCACTGGTAACCTCTCAAATGAACCACAAACACTTGGGCTCTGAACTTGTTTAGACTACTAAAGCTTCCAACATACACTCGCTCTCCTGCTCAATCTGGCCAGAGCTCCACACCGAAATTGCGAACGTCCAGCGATTGCTCCTAGTCTAAACGTGCCAGCCCTGAAAGCTCTTGCTGGTCCTCATCTCCCACTGGTAACCTCTCAAACGAACCACAAACACTTGGGCTCTGAACTTCTTTAGACTACTAAAGGTTCCAAAATACACTCGCTCTCCTGCTCAATCTGGCCAGGACTCCACACCGAAATTGTCAATGTCCAGCGATTGCTCCTAGTCTAAAGGTGCCAGCCCTGAAAGCTCTTGCTGGTCCTCATCTCCCACTGGTAAACTCTCAAACGAACCACAAACACTTGGGCTCTGAACTTCTTCAGACCCTCAAAGGTCCAGACGTATCATCGCTTCCCCTCGCTTATTCACGTCAGAGCTCAAATCTGAATTTGGAACGTCCAGCCATTGCTCCTAGTCTAAAGGTGCCAGCCCTGAAAGCTCTTGCTGGTCCTCATCTCCCACTGGTAACCTCTCAAACGAACCACAAACACTTGGGCTCTCAACTTCTTTAGACACTCAAAGGTCCAGACGTATCATCGCTTCCCCTCGCTAATTCACGTCAGAGCGCAACAGTGAAATTGCGAACGTCCACCGATTGCTGCTAGTCTAAAGGTGCCAGCCCTGAAAGCTCTTGCTGGTCCTCATCTCCCACTGGTAACCTCTCAAACGAACCACAAACACTTGGGCTCTGAGCTTGTTTAGACTGCTTAAGGTTCCAACATACACTCGCTCTCCTGCTCAATCTGGCCAGGACTCCACACCGAAATTGTGAACGTCCAACGATTGCTTCTAGTCTAAAGGTGCCAGCCCTGAAAGCTCTTGCTGGTCCTCATCTCCCACTGGTAACCTCTCAAACGAACCACAAACACTTGGCTCTGAACTTCTTTAGACGCTCAGAGGTCCAGACGTATCATCGCTTCCCCTCGCTAATTCACGTCAGAGCTCAAATCTGAAATTGCGAACGTCCAGCGATTGCTCCTAGTCTAAAGGTGCCAGCCCTGAAAGCTCTTGCTGGTCCTCATCTCCCACTGGTAACCTCTCAAACGAACCACAAACACTTGGGCTCTCAACTTCTTTAGACACTCAAAGGTCCAGACGTATCATCGCTTCCCCTCTCTAGTTCACGTCAGATATCAACACTGAAATTGCGAACGTCCACCGATTGCTCCTAGACTGAAGGTGCCAGCCCTGAAAGCTCTTGCTGCTCCTCATCTCCCACTGGTAACCTCTCAAACGAACCACAAACACTTGGGCTCTCAACTTGTTTCGACTACTAAAGGTTCCAACATACACTCGCTCTCCTGCTCAATCTGGCCAGAGCTCCACACCGAAGTTGTGAACGTCCAGCGATTGCTCCTAGTCTAAAGGTGCCAGCCCTGAAAGCTCTTGCTGGTCCTCATCTCCCACTGGTAACCTCTCAAACGAACCACAAACACTTGGGCTCTGAACTTCTTTCGACTACTAAAGGTTCCAACATACACTCGCTCTCCTGCTCAATCTGACCAGAACTCCACACAGAAATTGCGAACGTCCAGCAATTGCTCCTAGTCTAAAGGTGCCAGCCCTGAAAGCTCTTGCTGGTCCTCATCTCCCACTGGTAACCTCTCAAACGAACCACAAACACTTGGCTCTGAACTTCTTTAGACACTCAAAGGTCCAGACGTATCATCGCTTCCCCTCGCTAGTTCACGTCAGAGCTCAAATCTGAATTTGGAACGTCCAGCGATTGCTCCTAGTCTAAAGGTGCCAGCCCTGAAAGCTCTTGCTGGTCCTCATCTCCACTGGTAACCTCTCAAACGAACACAAACACTTGGGCTCTCAACTTCTTTAGACACTCAAAGGTCCAGACGTATCATCGCTTCCCCTCGCTAATTCACGTCAGAGCGCAACAGTGAAATTGCGAACGTCCACCGATTGCTCCTAGTCTAAAGGTGCCAACCCTGAAAGCTCTTGCTGGTCCTCATCTCCCACTGGTAACCTCTCAAACGAACCACAAACACTTGGGCTCTGAACTTCTTTAGACACTCAAAGGTCCAGACGTATCATCGCTTCCCCTCGCTAATTCACGTCAGAGCTCAAATCTGAATTTTGAACGTCCACCGATTGCTACTAGTCTAAAGGTGCCAGCCCTGAAAGCTCTTGCTGGTCCTCATCTCCCACTAGTAACCTCTCAAATGAACCACAAACACTTGGGCTCTGAACTTGTTTAGACTACTAAAGGTTCCAAAATACACTCGCTCTCCTGCTCAATCTGGCCAGAGCTCCACACCGAAATTGTGAATGTCAGCGATTGCTGCTAGTCTAAAGGTGCCAGCCCTGAAAGCTCTTGCTGCTCCTCATCTCCCACTGGTAACCTCCTCAAACGAACCACAAACACTTGGGCTCTGAACTTCTTTAGACACTCACAGGTCCAGACGTATCATCGCTTCCCCTCGCTAATTCACCTCAGAGCTCAAATCTGAAATTGCGAACGTCCACCGATTGCTCCTAGTCTAAAGGTGCCAGCCCTGAAAGCTCTTGCTGGTCCTCATCTCCCACTGGTAACCTCTCAAACGAACCACAAAACACCTGGGCTCTGAACTTCTTTAGACGCTCAAAGGTCCAGACGTATCATCGCTTCCCCTCGCTAATTCATGTCAGAGCTCAAATCTGAAATTGCGAACGTCCACCGATTGCTCCTAGACTGAAGGTGCCAGCCCTGAAAGCTCTTGCTGGTCCTCATCTCCCACTGGTAACCTCTCAAACGAACCACAAACACTTGGGCTCTCAACTTGTTTAGACTACTAAAGGTTCCAACATACACTCGCTCTCCTGCTCAATCTGGCCAGAGCTCCACACCGAAGTTGTGAACGTCCAGCGATTGCTCCTAGTCTAAAGGTGCCAGACCTGAAAGCTCTTGCTGGTCCTCATCTCCCACTGCTAACCTCTCAAACGAACCACAAACACTTGGGCTCTGAAATTGTTTAGACACTCAAAGGTCCAGACGTATCATTGCTTCCCCTCGCTAGTTCACGGAAGAGCTCAACACTGAAATTGCGAACGTCCAGCGATTGCTCCTAGTCTAAAGGTGCCAGCCCTGAAAGCTCTTGCTGCTCCTCATCTCCCACTGGTAACCTCTCAAACGAACCACAAACACTTGGGCTCTGAACTTCTTTAAACTACTAAAGGTTCCAACATACACTCGCTCTCCTTCTCAATCTGGCCAGAGCTCCACACCGAAATTGCGAACGTCCACCGATTGCTCCTAGTCTAAAGGTGCCAGCCCTGAAAGCTCTTGCTGGTCCTCATCTCCCACTGGTAACCTCTCAAACGAACCACAAACACTTGGGCTCTGAACTTGTTTAGACTACTAAAGGTTCCAATATACACTCGCTCTCCTGCTCAATCTGGCCAGAGCTCCACACCGAAATTGCGAACGTCCAGCGATTGCTGCTAGTCTAAAGGTGCCAGCCCTGAAAGCTCTTGCTGGTCCTCATCTCCCACTGGTAACCTCTCAAACGAACCACAAAAACTTGGGCTCTGAACTTGTTTAGACACTCAAAGGTCCAGACGTATCATCGCTTCCCTCGCTAATTCACATCAGAGCTCCACACCGAAATTGCGAACGTCCAGCGATTGCTCCTAGTCTAAAGGTGCCAGCCTGAAAGCTCTTGCTGGTCCTCATCTCCCACTGGTAACCTCTCAAACGAACCACAAACACTTGGGCTCTGAACTTCTTTAGACACTCAAAGGTCGAGACGTATCATCGCTTCCCTCGCTAATTCACGTCAGAGCTCAAATCTGAATTTTGAACGTCCAGCGATTGCTCCTAGTCTAAAGGTGCCAGCCCTGAAAGCTCTTGCTGGTCCTCATCTCCCACTGGTACCTCTCAAACGAACCACAAACACTTGGGCTCTGACTTCTTTAGACGCTCAAAGGTCCGGACGTATCATCGCTTCCCCTCGCTAATTCACCTCAGAGCTCAAATCTGAAATTGCGAACGTCCAGCGATTGCTCCTAGTCTAAAGGTGCCAGCCCTGAAAGCTCTTGCTGGTCCTCATCTCCCACTGGTAACCTCTCAAACGAACCACAAACAGTTGGGCTCTGAACTTCCTTGGACACTCAAAGGTCAGACGTATCATCGCTTCCCCTCGCTTATTCACGTCAGAGCTCAACACTGAAATTGCGAACGTCCAGCGATTGCTCCTAGTCTAAAGGTGCCAGCCCTGAAAGCTCTTGCTGGTCCTCATCTCCCACTGCTAACCTCTCAAACGAACCACAAACACTTGGGCTCTGAACTTCTTTAGACGCTACAAAAGGTCCAGACGTATCATCGCTTCCCCTCGCTAGTTCACGTCAGAGCTCAATACTGAAATTGCGAACGTCCACCGATTGCTCCTAGTCTAAAGGTGCCAGCCCTGAAAGCTCTTGCTGGTCCTCATCTCCCACTGGTAACCTCTCAAATGAACCACAAACACTTGGCTCTGAACTTGTTTCGACTACTAAAGGTTCCAACATACACTCATTCTCCTGCTCAATCTGGCCAGAGCTCCACACCGAAATTGCAAACGTCCAGCGATTGCTCCTACTCTAAAGGTGCCAGCCCTGAAAGCTCTTGCTGGTCCTCATCTCCCACTGGTAACCTCTCAAACGAACCACAAACACTTGGGCTCTGAAATTGTTTAGACACTCAAAGGTCCAGACGTATCATCGCTTCCCCTCGCTAGTTCACGTCAGAGCTCAACACTGAAATTGCGAACGTCCACCGATTGCTCCTAGACTGAAGGTGCCAGCCTGAAAGCTCTTGCTGGTCCTCATCTCCCACTGGTAACCTCTCAAACGAACCACAAACACTTGGGCTGTGAACTTGTTTAGACTACTAAAGGTTCCAACATACACTCGCTCTCCTGCTCAATCTGGCCAGAGCTCCACACCGACATTGCGAAGGTCAGCGATTGCTCCTAGTCTAAAGGTGCCAGCCTGAAAGCTCTTGCTGCTCCTCATCTCCCACTGGTAACCTCTCAAACGAACCACAAACACTTGGGCTCTGAACTTGTTTAGACACTCATAGGGCCAGACGTACAATCGCTTCCACTCACTAATTCACGTCAGAGCTCAACACCGACATTGCGAAAGTGCAGTGATTGCTCCTAGTCTAAAGGTGCCAGCCCTGAAAGCTCTTGCTGGTCCTCATCTCCCACTGGTAACCTCACAAACGAACCACAAACACTTGGGCTCTGAACTTCTTTAGACGCTCAAAGGTCCAGACGTATCATCGCTTCCCCTCGCTATTTCACGTCAGAGCTCAATACTGAAATTGCAAACGTCCACCGATTGCTGCTAGTCTAAAGGTGCAGCCCTGAAAGCTCTTGCTGGTCCTCATCTCCCACTGGTAACCTCTCAAACGAACCACAAACACTTGGGCTCTGAACTTCTTTAGACTACTAAAGGTTCCAACATACACTCGCTCTCCTGCTCAATCTGGCCAGAGCTCCACACCGAAATTGCAAACGTCAGCGATTGCTCCTAGTCTAAAGGTGCCAGCCCTGAAAGCTCTTGCTGGTCCTCATCTCCCACTGGTAACCTCTCAAACGAACCACAAACACTTGGGCTCTGAAATTGTTTAGACACTCAAAGGTCCAGACCTATCATCGCTTCCCCTCGCTAGTTCACGTCAGAGCTCAACACTGAAATTGCGAACGTCCACCGATTGCTCCTAGACTGAAGGTGCCAGCCCTGAAAGCTCTTGCTGCTCCTCATCTCCACTGGTAACCTCTCAACGAACCACAAACACTTGGCTGTGAACTTGTTTAGACTACTAAAGGTTCCAACATACACTCGCTCTCCTGCTCAATCTGGCCAGAGCTCCACACCGACATTGCGAAGGTCCAGCGATTGCTCCTAGTCTAAAGGTGCCAGCTAAAGCTCTTGCTGCTCCTCATCTCCCACTGGTAACCTCTCAAACGAACCACAAACACTTGGGCTCTGAACTTGTTTAGACACTCATAGGGCCAGACGTATCATCGCTTCCACTCACTAATTCACGTCAGAGCTCAACACCGACATTGCGAAGGTGCAGTGATTGCTCCTAGTCTAAAGGTGCCAGCCCTGAAAGCTCTTGCTGGTCCTCATCTCCCACTGGTAACCTCTCAAACGAACCACAAACACTTGGGCTCTCAACTTCTTTAGACACTCAAAGGTCCAGACGTATCATCGCTTCCCCTCGCTAATTCACGTCAGAGCTCAAATCTGAATTTGGAACGTCCAGCGATTGCTCCTAGTCTAAAGGAGCCAGCCCTGAAAGCTCTTGCTGGTCCTCATCTCCCACTGGTAACCTCTCAAACGAACCACAAACACTTGGGCTCTGAACTTGTTTAGACACTCAAAGGTCCAGACGTATCATCGCTTCCCCTCGCTAATTCACGTCAGAGCTCCACACCGATATTGCGAACGTCCAGCGATTGCTCCTAGTCTAAAGGTGCCAGCCCTGAAAGCTCTTGCTGGTCCTCATCTCCCACTGGTAACCTCTCAAACGAACCACAAACACTTGGGCTCTGAACTTCTTTAGACACTCAAAGGTCCAGACGTATCATCGCTTCCCCTCGCTAATTCACGTCAGAGCTCAAATCTGAATTTGGAACGTCCAGCCATTGCTCCTAGTCTAAAGGTGCCAGCCCTGAAAGCTCTTGCTGGTCCTCATCTCCCACTGGTAACCTCTCAAACGAACCACAAACACTTGGGCTCTCAACTTCTTTAGACGCTCAAAGGTGCAGACGTATCATCGCTTCCCCTCGCTAATTCACGTCAGAGCTCAAATATGAGTTTTGAACGTCCAGCGATTGCTCCTAGTCTAAAGGTGCCAGCCTTGAAAGCTCTTGCTGGTCCTCATCTCCCACTGGTAAACTCTCAAATGAACCACAAAAACTTGGGCTCTGAACTTGTTTAGACTACTAAAGGTTCCAACATACACTCGCTCTCCTGCTCAATCTGGCCAGGACTCCACACCGAAATTGTGAATGTCCAGCGATTGCTCCTAGTCTAAAGGTGCCAGCCCTGAAAGCTCTTGCTGGTCCTCATCTCCCACTGGTAACCTCTCAAACGAACCACAAACACTTGGGCTCTGAACTTGTTTAGACGCTCAAAGGTCCAGACGTATCATCGCTTCCCCTCCTAATTCACGTCAGAGCTCAAATCTGAAATTGCGAACGTCCACCGATTGCTCCTAGTCTAAAGGTGCCAGTCCTGAAAGCTCTTGCTGCTCCTCATCTCCCACTGGTAACTTCTCAAACGAACCACAAACACTTGGGCTCTGAACTTGTTTCGACTACTAAAGGTTCCAACATACACTCGCTCTCCTGCTCAATCTGGCCAGAGCTCCACACCGACATTGTGAACGTCCAGCGATTGCTGCTAGTCTAAAGGTGCCAGCCCTGAAAGCTCTTGCTGGTCCTCATCTCCCACTGGTAACCTCTCAAACGAACCACAAACACTTGGGCTCTGAACTTGTTTCGACTACTAAAGGTTCCAACATACACTCGCTCTCCTGCTCAATCTGGCCAGAGCTCCACACCGACATTGCGAACGTCCACCGATTGCTCCTAGTCTAAAGGTGCCAGCCCTGAAAGCTCTTGCTGGTCCTCATCTCCCACTGGTAACCTCTCAAACGAACCACAAACACTTGGGCTCTAAACTTCTTTAGACACTCAAAGGTCCAGACGTATCATCGCTTCCCCTCGCTAATTCACGTCAGAGCTCAAATCTGAAATTGCGAACGTCCACCGATTGCTCCTAGTCTAAAGGTGCCAGCCCTGAAAGCTCTTGCTGCTCCTCATCTCCCACTGGTAACCTCTCAAACGAACCACAAACACTTGGGCTCTGACTTGTTTCGAATACTAAAGGTTCCAACATACACTCGCTCTCCTGCTCAATCTGGCCAGAGCTCCACACCGAAATTGCGAACGTCCAGCGATTGCTGCTAGTCTAAAGGTGCCAGCCCTGAAAGCTCTTGCTGGTCCTCATCTCCCACTGGTAACCTCTCAAACGAACCACAACCACTTGGGCTCTGAACTTGTTTCGACTACTAAAGGTTCCAACATACACTCGTTCTCCTGCTCAATCTGGCCAGAGCTCCACACCTACATTGCGAAGGTCCAGCGATTGCTCCTAGTCTAAAGGTGCCAGCCCTGAAAGCTCTTGCTGCTCCTCATCTCCCACTGGTAACCTCTCAAACGAACCACAAACACTTGGGCTCTGAACTTCTTTAGACACTCAAAGGTCCAGACGTATCATCGCTTCCCCTCTCTAATTCACGTCAGAGCTCAAAACTGAATTTGGAACGTCCAGCGATTGCTCCTAGTCTAAAGGCGCCAGCCCTGAAAGCTCTTGCTGGTCCTCATCTCCCACTGGTAACCTCTCAAACGAACCACAAACACTTGGGCTCTGAACTTGTTTCGACTACTAAAGGTTCCAACATACACTCGCTCTCCTGCTCAATCTGGCCAGAGCTCCACACCGAAATTGCGAACGTCCAGCGATTGCTCCTAGTCTAAAGGTGCCAGCCCTGAAAGCTCTTGCTGTTCTCATCTCCCACTGTTAACCTCTCAAACGAACCACAAACTCTTGGGCTCTGAACTTCTTTAGACACTCAAAGGTCCAGAGGTATCATCGCTTCCACTCACTAATTCACGTCAGAGCTCAAATCTGAAATTGCGAACGTCCAGAGATTGCTCCTAGTCTAAAGGTGCCAGCCCTGAAAGCTCTTGCTGGTCCTCATCTCCCACTGGTAACCTCTCAAACGAACCACAAACACTTGGGCTCTGAACTTCCTTGGACACTCAAAGGTCCAGACGTATCATCGCTTCCCCTCGCTTATTCACGTCAGAGCTCAACCCTGAAATTGCGAACGTCCAGCGATTGCTCCTAGTCTAAAGGTGCCAGCCCTGAAAGCTCTTGCTGGTCCTCATCTCCCACTGGTAACCTCTCAAACGAACCACAAACACTTGGGCTCTGAACTTCTTTAGACGCTCAAAGGTGCAGACGTATCATCGCTTCCCCTCGCTACTTCACGTCAGAGCTCAAATCTGAATTTGGAACGTCCAGCGATTGCTCCTATTCTAAAGGCGCCAGCCCTGAAAGCTCTTGCTGGTCCTCATCTCCCACTGGTAACCTCTCAAACGAACCACAAACACTTGGGCTGTGAACTTGTTTCGACTACTAAAGGTTCCAACATACACTCGCTCTCCTGTTCAATCTGGCCAGGACTCCACACCGAAATTGTGAACGTCCAGCGATTGCTCCTATTCTAAAGGTGCCAGCCCTGAAAGCTCTTGCTGGTCCTCATCTCCCACTGGTAACCTCTCAAACGAACCACAAACACTTGGGCTCTGACCTTCTTTAGACACTCAAAGGTCCAGACGTATCATCGCTTCCCCTCGCTAGTTCACGTCAGAGCTCAACACTGAAATTGCGAACGTCCACCGATTGCTCCTAGACTGAAGGTGCCAGCCCTGAAAGCTCTTGCTGCTCCTCATCTCCCACTGGTAACCTCTCAAACGAACCACAAACACTTGGGCTGTGAACTTGTTTAGACTACTAAAGGTTCCAACATACACTCGCTCTCCTGCTCAATCTGGCCAGAGCTCCACACCGACATTGCGAAGGTCCAGCGATTGCTCCTAGTCTAAAGGTGCCAGCCCTGAAAGCTCTTGCTGCTCCTCATCTCCCACTGGTAACCTCTCAAACGAACCACAAACACTTGGGCTCTGAACTTGTTTAGACACTCATAGGGCCAGACGTATCATCGCTTCCACTCACTAATTCACGTCAGAGCTCAACACCGACATTGCGAAGGTGCAGTGATTGCTCCTAGTCTAAAGGTGCCAGCCCTGAAAGCTCTTGCTGGTCCTCATCTCCCACTGGTAACCTCTCAAACGAACCACAAACACTTGGGCTCTCAACTTCTTTAGACACTCAAAGGTCCAGACGTATCATCGCTTCCCCTCGCTAATTCACGTCAGAGCTCAAATCTGAATTTGGAACGTCCAGCGATTGCTCCTAGTCTAAAGGAGCCAGCCCTGAAAGCTCTTGCTGGTCCTCATCTCCCACTGGTAACCTCTCAAACGAACCACAAACACTTGGGCTCTGAACTTGTTTAGACACTCAAAGGTCCAGACGTATCATCGCTTCCCCTCGCTAATTCACGTCAGAGCTCCACACCGATATTGCGAACGTCCAGCGATTGCTCCTAGTCTAAAGGTGCCAGCCCTGAAAGCTCTTGCTGGTCCTCATCTCCCACTGGTAACCTCTCAAACGAACCACAAACACTTGGGCTCTGAACTTCTTTAGACACTCAAAGGTCCAGACGTATCATCGCTTCCCCTCGCTAATTCACGTCAGAGCTCAAATCTGAATTTGGAACGTCCAGCCATTGCTCCTAGTCTAAAGGTGCCAGCCCTGAAAGCTCTTGCTGGTCCTCATCTCCCACTGGTAACCTCTCAAACGAACCACAAACACTTGGGCTCTCAACTTCTTTAGACGCTCAAAGGTGCAGACGTATCATCGCTTCCCCTCGCTAATTCACGTCAGAGCTCAAATATGAGTTTTGAACGTCCAGCGATTGCTCCTAGTCTAAAGGTGCCAGCCTTGAAAGCTCTTGCTGGTCCTCATCTCCCACTGGTAAACTCTCAAATGAACCACAAAAACTTGGGCTCTGAACTTGTTTAGACTACTAAAGGTTCCAACATACACTCGCTCTCCTGCTCAATCTGGCCAGGACTCCACACCGAAATTGTGAATGTCCAGCGATTGCTCCTAGTCTAAAGGTGCCAGCCCTGAAAGCTCTTGCTGGTCCTCATCTCCCACTGGTAACCTCTCAAACGAACCACAAACACTTGGGCTCTGAACTTGTTTAGACGCTCAAAGGTCCAGACGTATCATCGCTTCCCCTCCTAATTCACGTCAGAGCTCAAATCTGAAATTGCGAACGTCCACCGATTGCTCCTAGTCTAAAGGTGCCAGTCCTGAAAGCTCTTGCTGCTCCTCATCTCCCACTGGTAACTTCTCAAACGAACCACAAACACTTGGGCTCTGAACTTGTTTCGACTACTAAAGGTTCCAACATACACTCGCTCTCCTGCTCAATCTGGCCAGAGCTCCACACCGACATTGTGAACGTCCAGCGATTGCTGCTAGTCTAAAGGTGCCAGCCCTGAAAGCTCTTGCTGGTCCTCATCTCCCACTGGTAACCTCTCAAACGAACCACAAACACTTGGGCTCTGAACTTGTTTCGACTACTAAAGGTTCCAACATACACTCGCTCTCCTGCTCAATCTGGCCAGAGCTCCACACCGACATTGCGAACGTCCACCGATTGCTCCTAGTCTAAAGGTGCCAGCCCTGAAAGCTCTTGCTGGTCCTCATCTCCCACTGGTAACCTCTCAAACGAACCACAAACACTTGGGCTCTAAACTTCTTTAGACACTCAAAGGTCCAGACGTATCATCGCTTCCCCTCGCTAATTCACGTCAGAGCTCAAATCTGAAATTGCGAACGTCCAGCGATGGCTCCTAGTCTAAAGGTGCCAGCCCTGAAAGCTCTTGCTGCTCCTCATCTCCCACTGGTAACCTCTCAAACGAACCACAAACACTTGGGCTCTGACTTGTTTCGAATACTAAAGGTTCCAACATACACTCGCTCTCCTGCTCAATCTGGCCAGAGCTCCACACCGAAATTGCGAACGTCCAGCGATTGCTGCTAGTCTAAAGGTGCCAGCCCTGAAAGCTCTTGCTGGTCCTCATCTCCCACTGGTAACCTCTCAAACGAACCACAACCACTTGGGCTCTGAACTTGTTTCGACTACTAAAGGTTCCAACATACACTCGTTCTCCTGCTCAATCTGGCCAGAGCTCCACACCTACATTGCGAAGGTCCAGCGATTGCTCCTAGTCTAAAGGTGCCAGCCCTGAAAGCTCTTGCTGCTCCTCATCTCCCACTGGTAACCTCTCAAACGAACCACAAACACTTGGGCTCTGAACTTCTTTAGACACTCAAAGGTCCAGACGTATCATCGCTTCCCCTCGCTAATTCACGTCAGAGCTCAAAACTGAATTTGGAACGTCCAGCGATTGCTCCTAGTCTAAAGGCGCCAGCCCTGAAAGCTCTTGCTGGTCCTCATCTCCCACTGGTAACCTCTCAAACGAACCACAAACACTTGGGCTCTGAACTTGTTTCGACTACTAAAGGTTCCAACATACACTCGCTCTCCTGCTCAATCTGGCCAGAGCTCCACACCGAAATTGCGAACGTCCAGCGATTGCTCCTAGTCTAAAGGTGCCAGCCCTGAAAGCTCTTGCTGGTTCTCATCTCCCACTGTTAACCTCTCAAACGAACCACAAACTCTTGGGCTCTGAACTTCTTTAGACACTCAAAGGTCCAGAGGTATCATCGCTTCCACTCACTAATTCACGTCAGAGCTCAAATCTGAAATTGCGAACGTCCAGAGATTGCTCCTAGTCTAAAGGTGCCAGCCCTGAAAGCTCTTGCTGGTCCTCATCTCCCACTGGTAACCTCTCAAACGAACCACAAACACTTGGGCTCTGAACTTCCTTGGACACTCAAAGGTCCAGACGTATCATCGCTTCCCCTCGCTTATTCACGTCAGAGCTCAACCCTGAAATTGCGAACGTCCAGCGATTGCTCCTAGTCTAAAGGTGCCAGCCCTGAAAGCTCTTGCTGCTCCTCATCTCCCACTGCTAACCTCTCAAACGAACCACAAACACTTGGGCTCTGAACTTCTTTAGACGCTCAAAGGTCCAGACGTATCATCGCTTCCCCTCGCTAATTCACGTGAGAGGGCAACCCTGAAATTGCGAACGTCCAGCGATTGCTCCTAGTCTAAAGGTGCCAGCCCTGAAAGCTCTTGCTGCTCCTCATCTCCCACTGGTAACCTCTCAAACGAACCACAAACACTTGGGCTCTGAACTTGTTTCGACTACTAAAGGTTCCAAAATACACTCATTCTCCTGCTCAATCTGGCCAGAGCTCCACACCTACATTGCGAAGGTCCAGCGATTGCTCCTAGTCTAAAGGTGCCAGCCCTGAAAGCTCTTGCTGGTCCTCATCTCCCACTGGTAACCTCTCAAACGAACCACAAACACTTGGGATCTGAACTTCTTTAGACACTCAAAGGTCCAGACGTATCATCGCTTCCCCTCGCTAATTCACGTCAGAGCTCAAATCTGAATTTGGAACGTCCAGCGATTGCTCCTAGTCTAAAGGCGCCAGCCCTGAAAGCTCTTGCTGGTCCTCATCTCCCACTGGTAACCTCTCAAACGAACCACAAACACTTGGGCTCTGAACTTGTTTCGACTACTAAAGGTTCCAACATACACTCGCTCTCCTGCTCAATCTGGCCAGAGCTCCACACCGAAATTGCGAACGTCCAGCGATTGCTCCTAGTCTAAAGGTGCCAGCCCTGAAAGCTCTTGCTGGTTCTCATCTCCCACTGTTAACCTCTCAAACGAACCACAAACTCTTGGGCTCTGAACTTCTTTAGACACTCAAAGGTCCAGACGTATCATCGCTTCCACTCACTAATTCACGTCAGAGCTCAACACTGAAATTGCGAAGGTGCAGCGATTGCTCCTAGTCTAAAGGTGCCAGCCCTGAAAGCTCTTGCTGGTCCTCATCTCCCACTGGTAACCTCTCAAACGAACCACAAACACTTGGGCTCTGAACTTGTTTAGACTACTAAAGGTTCCAACATACACTCGCTCTCCTGCTCAATCTGGCCAGAGCTCCACACCGAAATTGCGAACGTCCAGCGATTGCTCCTAGTCTAAAGGTGCCAGCCCTGAAAGCTCTTGCTGGTCCTCATCTCCAACTGGTAACCTCTCAAACGAACCACAAACGCTTGGGCTCTGAACTTCTTTAGATGCTCAAAGGTCCAGACGTATTATCGCTTCCCCTCGCTAATTCACGTCAGAGCTCAATACTGAAATTGCGAATGTCCACCGATTGCTGCTAGTCTAAAGGTGCCAGCCCTGAAAGCTCTTGCTGCTCCTCATCTCCCACTGGTAACCTCTCAAACGAACCACAAACACTTGGGCTCTGAACTTCTTTAGACGCTCAAAGGTCCAGACGTATCATCGCTTCCACTCTTTAATTCACGTCAGAGCTCAATACTGAAATTGCGAACGTCCACCGATTGCTGCTAGTCTAAAGGTGCCAGCCCTGAAAGCTCTTGCTGGTCCTCATCTCCCACTGGTAACCTCTCAAACGAACCACAACCACTTGGGCTCTGAACTTGTTTCGACTACTAAAGGTTCCAACATACACTCGCTCTCCTGCTCAATCTGGCCAGAGCTCCACACCGAAATTGCGAACGTCCAGCGATTGCTGCTAGTCTAAAGGTGCCAGCCCTGAAAGCTCTTGCTGGTCCTCATCTCCCACTGGTAACCTCTCAAACGAACCACAAACACTTGGGCTCTAAAATTCTTTAGACACTCAAAGGTGCAGAGGTATCATCGCTTCCCCTCGCTAATTCACGTCAGAGCTCAAATCTGAATTTGGAACGTCCAGCGATTGCTCCTAGTCTAAAGGTGCCAGCCCTGAAAGCTCTTGCTGGTCCTCATCTCCCACTGGTAACCTCTCAAACGAACCACAACCACTTGGGCTCTGAACTTGTTTAGACTACTAAACGTTCCAACATACACTCGCTCTCCTGCTCAATCTGGCCAGGACTCCACACCGAAATTGTGAATGTCCAGCGATTGCTCCTAGTCTAAAGGTGCCAGCCCTGAAAGCTCTTGCTGGTCCTCATCTCCCAATGGTAACCTCTCAAACGAACCACAAACACTTGGGCTCTGACCTTCTTTAGACACTCAAAGGTCCAGACGTATCATCGCTTCCCCTCGCTAATTCACGTCAGAGCTCAAATCTGAATTTGGAACGTCCAGCGATTGCTCCTAGTCTAAAGGTGCCAGCCCTGAAAGCTCTTGCTGGTCCTCATCTCCCACTGGTAACCTCTCAAACGAACCACAAACACTTGGGCTCTGAACTTGTTTAGACTACTAAAGGTTCCAACATACACTCGCTCTCCTGCTCAATCTGGCCAGGACTCCACAGCGAAATTGTGAATGTCCAGCGATTGCTCCTAGTCTAAAGGTGCCAGCCCTGAAAGCTCTTGCTGGTCCTCATCTCCCACTGGTAACCTCTCAAACGAACCACAAACACTTGGGCTCTTAACTTGTTTAGACACTCAAAGTTCCAGACGTATCATCGCTTCCCCTCGCTAATTCACGTCAGAGCTCAAATCTGAAATTGCGAACGTCCAGCGATTGCTCCTAGTCTAAAGGTGCCAGCCCTGAAAGCTCTTGCTGGTCCTCATCTCCCACTGGTAACCTCTCAAACGAACCACAAACACTTGGGCTCTGAACTTCTTTAGACACACAAAGGTCCAGACGTATCATCGCTTCCCCTCGCTAATTCACCTTAGAGCTAAAATCTAAAATTGCGAACGTCCACCGATTGCTCCTAGTCTAAACGTGCCAGCCCTGAAAGTTGTTGCTGGTCCTCATCTCCCAATGGTAACCTCTCAAAACAACCACAAACACTTGGGCTCTGAACTTCTTTAGACGCTCAAAGGTCCAGACGTATCATCGCTTCCCCTCGCTAGTTCACGTCAGAGCTCAAATCTGAATTTGGAACGTCCAGCGATTGCTCCTAGTCTAAAGGCGCCAGCCCTGAAAGCTCTTGCTGGTCCTCATCTCCCACTGGTAACCTCTCAAACGAACCACAAACACTTGGGCTCTGAACTTGTTTCGACTACTAAAGGTTCCAACATACACTCGCTCTCCTGCTCAATCTGGCCAGAGCTCCACACCGAAATTGCGAACGTCCAGCGATTGCTCCTAGTCTAAAGGTGCCAGCCCTGAAAGCTCTTGCTGGTCCTCATCTCCCACTGGTAACCTCTCAAACGAACCACAAACACTTGGGCTCTGAACTTCTTTAGACACTCAAAGGTCCAGACGTATCATCGCTTCCCCTCGCTAATTCATGTCAGAGCTCAAATCTGAAATTGCGAACGTCCAGCGATTGCTCCTAGTCTAAAGGTGCCAGCCCTGAAAGCTCTTGCTGGTTCTCATCTCCCACTGGTAACCTCTCAAACGAACCACAAACACTTGGGCTCTGAACTTCCTTGGACACTCAAAGGTCCAGACGTATCATCGCTTCCCCTTGCTTATTCACGTCAGAGCTCAACACTGAAATTGCGAACGTCCAGCGATTGCTCCTAGTCTAAAGGTGCCAGCCCTGAAAGCTCTTGCTGGTCCTCATCTCCCACTGCTAACCTCTCAAACGAACCACAAACACTTGGGCTCTGAACTTGTTTAGACGCTCAAAGGTCCAGACGTATCATCGCTTCCCCTCGCTAGTTCATGTCAGAGCTCAAATCTGAAATTGCGAACGTCCACCGATTGCTGCTAGTCTAAAGGTGCCAGCCCTGAAAGCTCTTGCTGGTCCTCATCTCCCACTGGTAACCTCTCAAACGAACCACAACCACTTGGGCTCTGAACTTGTTTAGACTACTAAAGGTTCCAACATACACTCGCTCTCCTGCTCAATCTGGCCAGAGCTCCACACCGACATTGCGAACGTCCACCGATTGCTCCTAGTCTAAAGGTGCCAGCCCTGAAAGCTCTTGCTGGTCCTCATCTCCCACTGGTAACCTCGCAAACGAACCACAAACACTTGGGCTCTAAACTTGTTTAGACACTCAAAGGTCCAGACGTATCATCGCTTCCCCTCGCTAATTCACGTCAGAGCTCAAATCTGAATTTGGAACGTCCAGCGATTGCTCCTAGTCTAAAGGTGCCAGCCCTGAAAGCTCTTGCTGGTCCTCATCTCCCACTGGTAACCTCTCAAACGAACCACAAACACTTGGGCTCTGAACTTCTTTAGACACACAAAGGGCCAGACGTATCATCGTTTCCACTCGCTAATTCACGTCAGAGCTCAACACCGACATTGCGAAGGTCCAGTGATTGCTCCTAGTCTAAAGGTGCCAGCCCTGAAAGCTCTTGCTGGTCCTCATCTCCAACTGGTAACCTCTCAAACGAACCACAAACACTTGGGCTCTCAACTTCTTTAGACACTCAAAGGTCCAGACGTATCATCGCTTCCCCTCGCTAATTCACGTCAGAGCTCAAATCTGAATTTGGAACGTCCAGCGATTGCTCCTAGTCTAAAGGCGCCAGCCCTGAAAGCTCTTGCTGGTCCTCATCTCCCACTGGTAACCTCTCAAACGAACCACAACCACTTGGGCTCTGAACTTGTTTCGACTACTAAAGGTTCCAACATACACTCGCTCTCCTGCTCAATCTGGCCAGAGCTCCACACCTACATTGCGAAGGTCCAGCGATTGCTCCTAGTCTAAAGGTGCCAGCCCTGAAAGCTCTTGCTGGTTCTCATCTCCCACTGGTAACCTCTCAAACGAACCACAAACACTTGGGCTCTGAACTTGTTTAGACGCTCAAAGGTCCAGACGTATCATCGCTTCCCCTCGCTTATTCACGTCAGAGCTCAACACTTAAATTGCGAATGTCCAGCGATTGCTCCTAGTCTAAAGGTGCCAGCCCTGAAAGCTCTTGCTGCTCCTCATCTCCCACTGCTAACCTCTCAAACGAACCACAAACACTTGGGCTCTGAACTTGTTTAGACGCTCAAAGGTCCAGACGTATCATCGCTTCCCCTCGCTAGTTCATGTCAGAGCTCAAATCTGAAATTGCGAACGTCCACCGATTGCTGCTAGTCTAAAGGTGCCAGCCCTGAAAGCTCTTGCTGGTCCTCATCTCCCACTGGTAACCTCTCAAACGAACCACAAACACTTGGGCTCTGAACTTGTTTAGACTACTAAAGGTTCCAACATACACTTGCTCTCCTGCTCAATCTGGCCAGAGCTCCACACCGACATTGCGAACGTCCACCGATTGCTCCTAGTCTAAAGGTGCCAGCCCTGAAAGCTCTTGCTGGTCCTCATCTCCCCACTGGTAACCTCGCAAACGAACCACAAACACTTGGGCTCTAAACTTGTTTAGACACTCAAAGGTCCAGACGTATCATCGCTTCCCCTAGCTAATTCACGTCAGAGCTCAAATCTGAATTTGGAACGTCCAGCGATTGCTCCTAGTCTAAAGGTGCCAGCCCTGAAAGCTCTTGCTGGTCCTCATCTCCCACTGGTAACCTCTCAAACGAACCACAAACACTTGGGCTCTGAACTTGTTTCGACACTCAAAGGTCGAGACGTATCATCGTTTCCACTCACTAATTCACGTCAGAGCTCAACACCGACATTGCGAAGGTCTAGTGATTGCTCCTAGTCTAAAGGCGCCAGCCCTGAAAGCTCTTGCTGGTCCTCATCTCCAACTGGTAACCTCTCAAACGAACCACAAACACTTGGGCTCTCAACTTCTTTAGACACTCAAAGGTCCAGACGTATCATCGCTTCCCCTCGCTAATTCACGTCAGAGCTCAAATCTGAATTTGGAACGTCCAGCGATTGCTCCTAGTCTAAAGGCGCCAGCCCTGAAAGCTCTTGCTGGTCCTCATCTCCCACTGGTAACCTCTCAAGCGAACCACAAACACTTGGGCTCTGAACTTGTTTCGACTACTAAAGGTTCCAACATACACTCGCTCTCCAGCTCAATCTGGCCAGAGCTCCACACCGAAATTGCGAACGTCCAGCGATTGCTCCTAGTCTAAAGGTGCCAGCCCTGAAAGCTCTTGCTGGTTCTCATCTCCCACTGGTAACCTCTCAAACGAACCACAAACTCTTGGGCTCTGAACTTCTTTAGACACTGAAAGGTCCAGACATATCATCGCTTCCCCTCGCTAATTCACCTCAGAGCTCAAATCTGAAATTGCGAACGTCCAGCGATTGCTCCTAGTCTAAAGGTGCCAGCCCTGAAAGCTCTTGCTGGTCTTCATCTCCCACTGGTAACCTCTCAAACGAGCCACAAACACTTGGGCTCTAAACTTCTTTAGACACTCAAAGGTCCAGACGTATCATCGCTTCCACTCTTTAATTCACGTCAGAGCTCAACACCGTCATTGCGAAGGTGCACAGATTGCTCCTAGTCTAAAGGTGCCAGCCCTGAAAGCTCTTGCTGGTCCTCATCTCCCACTGGTAACCTCTCAAACGAACCACAAACACTTGGGCTCTGAACTTCTTTAGATGCTCAAAGGTCCAGACGTATTATCGCTTCCCCTCGCTAATTCACATCAGAGCTCAATACTGAAATTGCGAATGTCCACCGATTGCTGCTAGTCTAAAGGTGCCAGCCCTGAAAGCTCTTGCTGGTCCTCATCTCCCACTGGTAACCTCTCAAACGAACCACAAACACTTGGGCTCTGAATTTCTTTAGACGCTCAAAGGTGCAGACGTATCATCGCTTCCCCTCGCTACTTCACGTCAGAGCTCAAATCTGAATTTGGAACGTCCAGCGATTGCTCCTAGTCTAAAGGCGCCAGCCCTGAAAGCTCTTGCTGGTCCTCATCTCCCACTGGTAACCTCTCAAACGAACCACAAACACTTGGGCTCTGAACTTGTTTCGACTACTAAAGGTTCCAACATACACTCGCTCTCCTGCTCAATCTGGCCAGGACTCCACACCGAAATTGTGAACGTCCAGCGATTGCTCCTATTCTAAAGGTGCCAGCCCTGAAAGCTCTTGCTGGTCCTCATCTCCCACTGGTAACCTCTCAAACGAACCACAAACACTTGGGCTCTGACCTTCTTTAGACACTCAAAGGTCCAGACGTATCATCGCTTCCCCTCGCTTATTCACGTCAGAGCTCAACACTGAAATTGCGAACGTCCAGCGATTGCTCCTAGTCTAAAGGTGCCAGCCCTGAAAGCTCTTGCTGGTCCTCATCTCCCACTGGTAACCTCTCAAACGAACCACAAAAACTTGGGCTCTGAACTTGTTTAGACTACTAAAGGTTCCAACATACACTCCCTCTCCTGCTCAATCTGGCCAGGACTCCACACCGAAATTGTGAATGTCCAGCGATTGCTCCTATTCTAAAGGTGCCAGCCCTGAAAGCTCTTGCTGCTCCTCATCTCCCACTGGTAACCTCTCAAACGAACCACAAACACTTGGGCTCTGACCTTCTTTAGACACTCAAAGGTCCAGACGTATCATCGCTTCCCCTCTCTAATTCACGTCAGAGCTCAAATCTGAAATTGCGAACGTCCAGCGATAGCTCCTAGTCTAAAGGTGCCAGCCCTGAAAGCTCTTGCTGGTCCTCATCTCCCACTGGTAAACTCTCAAACGAACCACAAACACTTGGGCTCTGAACTTGTTTAGACTACTAAAGGTTCCAACATACACTCGCTCTCCTGCTCAATCTGGCCAGAGCTCCACACCGAAATTGCGAACGTCCAGCGATTGCTCCTAGTCTAAACGTGCCAGCCCTGAAAGTTGTTGCTGGTCCTCATCTCCCAATGGTAAACTCTCAAAACAACCACATACACTTGGGCTCTGAACTTCCTTGGACACTCAAAGGTCCAGACGTATCATCGCTTCCCCTCGCTAGTTCACGTCAGAGCTCAAATCTGAATTTGGAACGTCCAGCGATTGCTCCTAGTCTAAAGGCGCCAGCCCTGAAAGCTCTTGCTGGTCCTCATCTCCCACTGGTAACCTCTCAAACGAACCACAAACACTTGGGCTCTGAACTTGTTTACACTACTAAAGGTTCCAACATACACTCGCTCTCCTGCTCAATCTGGCCAGAGCTCCACACTGACATTGCGAATGTCCAGCGATTGCTCCTAGTCTAAAGGTGCCAGCCCTGAAAGCTCTTGCTGGTCCTCATCTCCCACTGGTAACCTCTCAAACGAACCATAAACTCTTGGCCTCTGAACTTCTTTAGACACTCAAAGGTCCAGACGTATCATCGCTTCCCCCTCGCTAATTCATGTCAGAGCTCAAATCTGAAATTGCGAACGTCCAGCGATTGCTCCTAGTCTAAAGGTGCCAGCCCTGAAAGCTCTTGCTGGTTCTCATCTCCCACTGGTAACCTCTCAAACGAACCACAAACACTTGGGCTCTGAACTTCCTTGGACACTCAAAGGTCCCAGACGTATCATCGCTTCCCCTTGCTTATTCACGTCAGAGCTCAACACTGAAATTGCGAACGTCCAGCGATTGCTCCTAGTCTAAAGGTGCCAGCCCTGAAAGCTCTTGCTGGTCCTCATCTCCCACTGGTAACCTCTCAAACGAACCACAAACACTTGGGCTCTGAACTTGTTTAGACGCTCAAAGGTCCAGACGTATCATCGCTTCCCCTCGCTAGTTCATGTCAGAGCTCAAATCTGAAATTGCGAACGTCCACCGATTGCTGCTAGTCTAAAGGTGCCAGCCCTGAAAGCTCTTGCTGGTCCTCATCTCCCACTGGTAACCTCTCAAACGAACCACAAACACTTGGGCTCTGAACTTGTTTAGACTACTAAAGGTTCCAACATACACTCGCTCTCCTGCTCAATCTGGCCAGAGCTCCACACCGACATTGCGAACGTCCACCGATTGCTCCTAGTCTAAAGGTGCCAGCCCTGAAAGCTCTTGCTGGTCCTCATCTCCCACTGGTAACCTCGCAAAACGAACCACAAACACTTGGGCTCTAAACTTGTTTAGACACTCAAAGGTCCAGACGTATCATCGCTTCCCCTCGCTAATTCACGTCAGAGCTCAAATCTGAATTTGGAACGTCCCAGCGATTGCTCCTAGTCTAAAGGTGCCAGCCCTGAAAGCTCTTGCTGGTCCTCATCTCCCACTGGTAACCTCTCAAACGAACCACAAACACTTGGGCTCTGAACTTCTTTAGACACTCAAAGGGCCAGACGTATCATCGTTTCCACTCGCTAATTCACGTCAGAGCTCAACACCGACATTGCGAAGGTCCAGTGATTGCTCCTAGTCTAAAGGTGCCAGCCCTGAAAGCTCTTGCTGGTCCTCATCTCCAACTGGTAACCTCTCAAACGAACCACAAAACACTTGGGCTCTCAACTTCTTTAGACACTCAAAGGTCCAGGACGTATCATCGCTTTCCCCTCGCTAATTCACGTCAGAGCTCAAATCTGAATTTGGAACGTCCAGCGATTGCTCCTAGTCTAAAGGCGCCAGCCCTGAAAGCTCTTGCTGGTCCTCATCTCCCACTGGTAACCTCTCAAACGAACCACAACCACTTGGGCTCTGAACTTGTTTCGACTACTAAAGGTTCCAACATACACTCGCTCTCCTGCTCAATCTGGCCAGAGCTCCACACCTACATTGCGAAGGTCCAGCGATTGCTCCTAGTCTAAAGGTGCCAGCCCTGAAAGCTCTTGCTGGTCCTCATCTCCCACTGCTAACCTCTCAAACGAACCACAAACACTTGGGCTCTGAACTTGTTTAGACGCTCAAAGGTCCAGACGTATCATCGCTTCCCCTCGCTAATTCACCTCAGAGCTCAAATCTGAAATTGCGAACGTCCAGCGATTGCTCCTAGTCCTAAAGGTGCCAGCCCTGAAAGCTCTTGCTGGTCTTCATCTCCCACTGGTAACCTCTCAAACGAGCCACAAACACTTGGGCTCTAAACTTCTTTAGACACTCAAAGGTCCAGACGTATCATCGCTTCCACTCTTTAATTCACGTCAGAGCTCAACACCGTCATTGCGAAGGTGCACAGATTGCTCCTAGTCTAAAGGTGCCAGCCCTGAAAAGCTCTTGCTGGTCCTCATCTCCCACTGGTAACCTCTCAAAACGAACCACAAAACACTTGGGCTCTGAACTTCTTTAGATGCTCAAAGGTCCAGACGTATTATCGCTTCCCCTCGCTAATTCACATCAGAGCTCAATACTGAAATTGCGAATGTCCACCGATTGCTGCTAGTCTAAAGGTGCCAGCCCTGAAAGCTCTTGCTGGTCCCTCATCTCCCACTGGTAACCTCTCAAAACGAACCACAAACACTTGGGCTCTGAATTTCTTTAGACGCTCAAAGGTGCAGACGTATCATCGCTTCCCCTCGCTACTTCACGTCAGAGCTCAAATCTGAATTTGGAACGTCCAGCGATTGCTCCTAGTCTAAAGGCGCCAGCCCTGAAAGCTCTTGCTGGTCCTCATCTCCCACTGGTAACCTCTCAAACGAACCACAAACACTTGGGCTCTGAACTTGTTTCGACTACTAAAGGTTCCAACATACACTCGCTCTCCTGCTCAATCTGGCCAGAGCTCCACACCGAAATTGCGAACGTCCAGCTATTGCTCCTAGTCTAAAGGTGCCAGCCCTGAAAGCTCTTGCTGGTCCTCATCTCCCACTGGTAACCTCTCAAACGAACCACAAAACACTTGGGCTCTGACCTTCTTTAGACACTCAAAGGTCCAGACGTATCATCGCTTCCCCTCGCTTATTCACGTCAAGAGCTCAACACTGAAATTGCGAACGTCCAGCGATTGCTCCTAGTCCTAAAGGTGCCAGCCCTGAAAGCTCTTGCTGGTCCTCATCTCCCACTGGTAACCTCTCAAACGAAACCACAAAAACTTGGGCTCTGAAACTTGTTTTAGACTACTAAAGGTTCCAACATACACTCCCTCTCCTGCTCAATCTGGCCAGGACCTCCACACCGAAATTGTGAATGTCCAGCGATTGCTCCTAGTCTAAAGGTGCCAGCCCTGAAAGCTCTTGCTGCTCCTCATCTCCCACTGGTAACCTCTCAAACGAACCACAAACACTTGGGCTCTGACCTTCTTTAGACACTCAAAGGTCCAGACGTATCATCGCTTCCCCTCTCTAATTCACGTCAGAGCTCAAATCTGAAATTGCGAACGTCCAGCGATAGCTCCTAGTCTAAAGGTGCCAGCCCTGAAAGCTCTTGCTGGTCCTCATCTCCCACTGGTAAACTCTCAAACGAACCACAAACACTTGGGCTCTGAACTTGTTTAGACTACTAAAGGTTTCCAACATACACTCGCTCTCCTGCTCAATCTGGCCAGAGCTCCACACCGAAATTGCGAACGTCCAGCGATTGCTCCTAGTCTAAACGTGCCAGCCCTGAAAGTTGTTTGCTGGTCCTCATCTCCCAATGGTAAAACTCTCAAAACAACCACATACACTTGGGCTCTGAACTTCCTTGGACACTCAAAGGTCCAGACGTATCATCGCTTCCCCTCGCTTATTCACGTCAGAGCTCAACACTGAAATTGCGAAGGTGCAGCGATTGCTCCTAGTCTAAAGGTGCCAGCCCTGAAAGCTCTTGCTGCTCCTCATCTCCCACTGGTAACCTCTCAAACGAACCACAAACACTTGGGCTCTGAACTTGTTTAGACTACTAAAGGTTCCAACATACACTCGCTCTCCTGCTCAATCTGGCCAGAGCTCCACACCGAAATTGCGAACGTCCAGCGATTGCTCCTAGTCTAAAGGTGCCAGCCCTGAAAGCTCTTGCTGGTCCCTCATCTCCAACTGGTAACCTCTCAAACGAACCACAAACGCTTGGGCTCTGAACTTCTTTAGATGCTCAAAGGTCCAGACGTGTTATCGCTTCCCCTCGCTAATTCACGTCAGAGCTCAATAATGAAATTGCGAATGTCCACCGATTGCTGCTAGTCTAAAGGTGCCAGCCCTGAAAGCTCTTGCTGGTCCTCATCTCCCACTGGTAACCTCTCAAACGAACCACAAACACTTGGGCTCTGAACTTCTTTAGACGCTCAAAGGTCCAGACGTATCATCGCTTCCCCTCTCTAGTTCACGTCAGAGCTCAACACTGAAATTGCGAACGTCCACCGATTGCTGCTAGTCTAAAGGTGCCAGCCCTGAAAGCTCTTGCTGGTCCTCATCTCCCACTGGTAACCTCTCAAACGAACCACAACCACTTGGGCTCTGAACTTGTTTTCGACTACTAAAGGTTCCAACATACACTCGCTCTCCTGCTCAATCTGGCCAGAGCTCCACACCGAAATTGCGAACGTCCAGCGATTGCTCCTAGTCTAAAGGTGCCAGCCCTGAAAGCTCTTGCTGGGTCCTCATCTCCCACTGGTAACCTCTCAAACGAACCACAAACACTTGGGCTCTGAACTTGTTTAGATGCTCGAAGGTGCAGAGGTATCATCGCTTCCCCTCGCTAATTCACGTCAGAGCTCAAATCTGAATTTGGAACGTCCAGCGATTGCTCCTAGTCTAAAGGTGCCAGCCCTGAAAGCTCTTGCTGCTCCTCATCTCCCACTGGTAACCTCTCAAACGAACCACAAAAACTTGGGCTCTGAACTTGTTTAGACTACTAAACGTTCCAACATACACTCGCTCTCCTGCTCAATCTGGCCAGGGACTCCACACCGAAATTGTGAATGTCCAGCGATTGCTCCTAGTCTAAAGGGTGCCAGCCCTGAAAGCTCTTGCTGGTCCTCATCTCCCAATGGTAACCTCTCAAACGAACCACAAACACTTGGGCTCTGACCCTTCTTTAGACACTCAAAGGTCCAGACGTATCATCGCTTCCCCTCGCTAATTCACGTCAGAGCTCAAATCTGAAATTGCGAACGTCCAGCGATAGCTCCTAGTCTAAAGGTGCCAGCCCTGAAAGCTCTTGCTGGTCCTCATCTCCCACTGGTAACCTCTCAAACGAACCATAAACACTTGGGCTCTGAACTTCTTTAGACACTCAAAGGTCCAGGACGTATCATCGCTTCCTCTCGTACATTCACCTCAGAGCTCAACACCGACATTGCGAAGGTCCAGATATTGCTCCTAGTCTAAAGGTGCCAGCCCTGAAAGCTCTTGCTGCTCCTCATCTTCCACTGGTAAACTCTCAAACGAACCACAAACACTTGGGCTCTGAACTTGTTTAGACTACTAAAGGTTCCAACATACACTCGCTCTCCTGCTCAATCTGGCCAGAGCTCCACACCGAAATTGCGAACGTCCAGCGATTGCTCCTAGTCTAAAGGTGCCAGCCCTGAAAGCTCTTGCTGGTCCTCATCTCCCAATGGTAAACTCTCAAAAACAACCACAAACACTTGGGCTCTGAACTTCCTTGGACACTCAAAGGTCCAGACGTATCATCGCTTCCCCTCGCTTATTCACGTCAGAGCTCAACACTGAAATTGCGAAGGTCCAGCGATTGCTCCTAGTCTAAAGGTGCCAGCCCTGAAAGCTCTTGCTGGTCCTCATCTCCCACTGGTAACCCTCTCAAACGAACCACAACCACTTGGGCTCTGAACTTGTTTTCGACTACTAAAGGTTCCAACATACACTCGCTCTCCTGCTCAATCTGGCCAGAGCTCCACACCGAAATTGCGAACGTCCAGCGATTGCTCCTAGTCTAAAGGTGCCAGCCCTGAAAGCTCTTGCTGGTCCTCATCTCCCACTGGTAACCTCTCAAACGAACCACAAACACTTGGGCTCTGAACTTCTTTAGACACTCAAAGGTCCAGACGTATCGTCGCTTCCCATCGCTAATTCACGTCAGAGCTCAAATCTGAATTTGGAACGTCCAGCGATTGCTCCTAGTCTAAAGGTGCCAGCCCTGAAAGCTCTTGCTGGTTCTCATCTCCCACTGGTAACCTCTCAAACGAACCACAAACTCTTGGGCTCTGAACTTCA
>NW_026776579.1:0-47715 GCF_030936135.1 Gavia stellata | reverse complement strand
TAGTTTTAGTAGGCTAAACAAGTTCAGAGGCCAAGTGTTTGTGGTTCGTTTGAGAGGTTACCAGTGGGAGATGAGGACCAGCAAGAGCTTTCAGGGCTGGCACCTTTAGTTTAGGAGCAATCGCTGGACGTTCGCAATTTCGATGTTGAGCTCTGGCCAGATTGAGCAGGAGAGGCTGTGTATGTTGGAAGTTTTAGTAGGCTAAACAAGTTCAGAGGCCAAGTGTTTGTGGTTCGTTTGAGAGGTTACCAGTGGGAGATGAGGACCAGCAAGAGCTTTCAGGGCTGGCACCTTTAGTGTAGGAGCAATCGCTGGACGTTCGCAATTTCGGTGTGGAATTTTGGGCAGATTGAGCAGGAGAGGCTGTGTACGTTGGAAGTTTTAGTAGGCTTAAACAAGTTCAGAGGCCAAGTGTTTGTGGTTCGTTTGAGAGGTTACCAGTGGGAGATGAGGACCAGCAAGAGCTTTCAGGGGTGGCACCTTTAGTGTAGGAGCAATCGCTGGACGTTCGCAATTTCGGTGTTGAGCTCTGGCCAGATTGAGCAGGAGAGGCTGTGTACATTGGAAGTTTTAGTAGGCTAAACAAGTTCAGAGGCCAAGTGTTTGTGGTTCGTTTGAGAGGTTACCAGTGGGAGATGAGGACCAGCAAGAGCTTTCAGGGCTGGCACCTTTAGTGTAGGAGCAATCGCTGGACGTTCGCAATTTCGGTGTTGAGCTCTGGCCAGATTGAGCAGGAGAGGCTGTGTACGTTGGAAGTTTTAGTAGGCTAAACAAGTTCAGAGGCCAAGTGTTTGTGGTTCGTTTGAGAGGTTACCAGTGGGAGATGAGGACCAGCAAGAGCTTTCAGGGGTGGCACCATTAGTGTAGGAGAAATCGCTGGACGTTCACAATTTCGGTGTTGAATTTTGGGCAGATTGAGCAGGAGAGGCTGTGTACGTTGGAAGTTTTAGTAGGCTAAACAAGTTCAGAGGCCAAGTGTTTGTGGTTCGTTTGAGAGGTTACCAGTGGGAGATGAGGACCAGCAAGAGCTTTCAGGGCTGGCACCTTTAGTGTAGGAGCAATCGCTGGACGTTCGCAATTTCGGTGTGGAATTTTGGCCAGATTGAGCAGGAGAGGCTGTGTACGTTGGAAGTTTTAGTAGGCTAAACAAGTTCAGAGGCCAAGTGTTTGTGGTTCGTTTGAGAGGTTACCAGTGGGAGATGAGGACCAGCAAGAGCTTTCAGGGCTGGCACCTTTAGTGTAGGAGCAATCCCTGGACGTTCACAACATCGGTGTGGAATTTTGGGCAGATTGAGCAGGAGA
This sequence comes from Gavia stellata, assembly GCF_030936135.1. Lineage (NCBI taxonomy): Eukaryota > Metazoa > Chordata > Aves > Gaviiformes > Gaviidae > Gavia > Gavia stellata. The sequence goes on along the minus strand of NW_026776579.1, from coordinate 46,413 downwards.
GGCTGTGTACGTTGGAAGTTTTAGTAGGCTAAACAAGTTCAGAGGCCAAGTGTTTGTGGTTCGTTTGAGAGGTTACCAGTGGGAGATGAGGACCAGCAAGAGCTTTCAGGGCTGGCACCTTTAGTGTAGGAGCAATCGCTGGACGTTCACATCATTGGTGTTGAGCTCTGGTCAGATTGAGCAGGAGAGGCTGTGTACGTTGGAAGTTTTAGTAGGCTAAACAAGTTCAGAGGCCAAGTGTTTGTGGTTCGTTTGAGAGGTTACCAGTGGGAGATGAGGACCAGCAAGAGCTTTCAGGGCTGGCACCTTTAGTGTAGGAGCAATCGCTGGACGTTCGCAATTTCGGTGTTGAGCTCTGGCCAGATTGAGCAGGAGAGGCTGTGTACGTTGGAAGTTTTAGTAGGCTAAACAAGTTCAGAGGCCAAGTGTTTGTGGTTCGTTTGAGAGGTTACCAGTGGGAGATGAGGACCAGCAAGAGCTTTCAGGGCTGACACCTTTAGTGTAGGAGCAATCCCTGGACGTTCACAACATCGGTGTTTAATTTTGGGCAGATTGAGCAGGAGAGGCTGTGTACGTTGGAAGTTTTAGTAGGCTAAACAAGTTCAGAGGCCAAGTGTTTGTGGTTCGTTTGAGAGGTTACCAGTGGGAGATGAGGACCAGCAAGAGCTTTCAGGGCTGGCACCTTTACTGTAGGAGCAATCGCTGGACGTTCACATCATTGGTGTTGAGCTCTGGTCAGATTGAGCCGGAGAGGCTGTGTACGTTGGAAGTTTTAGTAGGCTAAACAAGTTCAGAGGCCAAGTGTTTGTGGTTCGTTTGAGAGGTTACCAGTGGGAGATGAGGACCAGCAAGAGCTTTCAGGGCTGGCACCTTTAGTGTAGGAGCAATCGCTGGACGTTCGCAATTTCGATGTTGAGCTCTGGCCAGATTGAGCAGGAGAGGCTGTGTATGTTGGAAGTTTTAGTAGGCTAAACAAGTTCAGAGGCCAAGTGTTTGTGGTTCGTTTGAGAGGTTACCAGTGGGAGATGAGGAGCAGCAAGAGCTTTCAGGGCTGGCACCTTTAGTGTAGGAGCAATCGCTGGACGTTCGCAATTTCGATGTTGAGCTCTGGCCAGATTGAGCAGGAGAGGCTGTGTACGTTGGAAGTTTTAGTAGGCTAAACAAGTTCAGAGGCCAAGTGTTTGTGGTTCGTTTGAGAGGTTAACAGTGGGAGATGAGGACCAGCAAGAGCTTTCAGGGGTGGCACCTTTAGTGTAGGAGCAATCGCTGGACGTTCGCAATTTCGGTGTGGAATTTTGGGCAGATTGAGCAGGAGAGGCTGTGTACGTTGGAAGTTTTAGTAGGCTAAACAAGTTCAGAGCCCAAGTGTTTGTGGTTCGTTTGAGAGGTTACCAGTGGGAGATGAGGACCAGCAAGAGCTTTCAGGCCTGGCACCTTTAGTGTAGGAGCAATCGCTGGACGTTCGCAATTTCGGTGTTGAGCTCTGGCCAGATTGAGCAGGAGAGGCTGTGTACGTTGGAAGTTTTAGTAGGCTAAACAAGTTCAGAGGCCAAGTGTTTGTGGTTCGTTTGAGAGGTTACCAGTGGAGATGAGGACCAGCAAGAGCTTTCAGGGCTGGCACCTTTAGTGTAGGAGCAATCCCTGGACGTTCACATCATCGGTGTTGAATTTTGGGCAGATTGAGCAGGAGAGGCTGTGTACGTTGGAAGTTTTAGTAGGCTAAACAAGTTCAGAGGCCAAGTGTTTGTGGTTCGTTTGAGAGGTTACCAGTGGGAGATGAGGACCAGCAAGAGCTTTCAGGGCTGGCACCTTTAGTGTAGGAGCAATCGCTGGACGTTCGCAATTTCGGTGTTGAGCTCTGGCCAGATTGAGCAGAGAGGCTGTGTACGTTGGAAGTTTTAGTAGGCTAAACAAGTTCAGAGGCCAAGTGTTTGTGGTTCGTTTGAGAGGTTACCAGTGGGAGATGAGGACCAGCAAGAGCTTTCAGGGCTGGCACCTTTAGTGTAGGAGCAATCGCTGGACGTTCGCAATTTCGGTGTTGAGCTCTGGCCAGATTGAGCAGGAGAGGCTGTGTACGTTGGAAGTTTTAGTAGGCTAAACAAGTTCAGAGGCCAAGTGTTTGTGGTTCGTTTGAGAGGTTACCAGTGGGAGATGAGGACCAGCAAGAGCTTTCAGGGCTGGCACCATTAGTGTAGGAGAAATCGCTGACGTTCACAATTTCGGTGTTGAATTTTGGGCAGATTGAGCAGGAGAGGCTGTGTACGTTGGAAGTTTTAGTAGGCTAAACAAGTTCAGAGGCCAAGTGTTTGTGGTTCATTTGAGAGGTTACCAGTGGGAGATGAGGACCAGCAAGAGCTTTCAGGGCTGGCACCTTTAGTGTAGGAGCAATCGCTGGACGTTCGCAATTTCGGTGTGGAATTTTGGCCAGATTGAGCAGGAGAGGCTGTGTACGTTGGAAGTTTTAGTAGGCTAAACAAGTTCAGAGGCCAAGTGTTTGTGGTTCGTTTGAGAGGTTACCAGTGGGAGATGAGGACCAGCAAGAGCTTTCAGGGCTGGCACCTTTAGTGTAGGAGCAATCCCTGGACGTTCACAACATCGGTGTGGAATTTTGGGCAGATTGAGCAGGAGAGGCTGTGTACGTTGGAAGTTTTAGTAGGCTAAACAAGTTCAGAGGCCAAGTGTTTGTGGTTCGTTTGAGAGGTTACCAGTGGGAGATGAGGACCAGCAAGAGCTTTCAGGGCTGGCACCTTTAGTGTAGGAGCAATCGCTGGACGTTCACATCATTGGTGTTGAGCTCTGGTCAGATTGAGCAGGAGAGGCTGTGTACGTTGGAAGTTTTAGTAGGCTAAACAAGTTCAGAGGCCAAGTGTTTGTGGTTCGTTTGAGAGGTTACCAGTGGGAGATGAGGACCAGCAAGAGCTTTCAGGGCTGGCACCTTTAGTGTAGGAGCAATCGCTGGACGTTCGCAATTTCGGTGTTGAGCTCTGGCCAGATTGAGCAGGAGAGGCTGTGTACGTTGGAAGTTTTAGTAGGCTAAACAAGTTCAGAGGCCAAGTGTTTGTGGTTCGTTTGAGAGGTTACCAGTGGGAGATGAGGACCAGCAAGAGCTTTCAGGGCTGACACCTTTAGTGTAGGAGCAATCCCTGGACGTTCACAACATCGGTGTTTAATTTTGGGCAGATTGAGCAGGAGAGGCTGTGTACGTTGGAAGTTTTAGTAGGCTAAACAAGTTCAGAGGCCAAGTGTTTGTGGTTCGTTTGAGAGGTTACCAGTGGGAGATGAGGACCAGCAAGAGCTTTCAGGGCTGGCACCTTTACTGTAGGAGCAATCGCTGGACGTTCACATCATTGGTGTTGAGCTCTGGCCAGATTGAGCAGGAGAGGCTGTGTACGTTGGAAGTTTTAGTAGGCTAAACAAGTTCAGAGGCCAAGTGTTTGTGGTTCGTTTGAGAGGTTACCAGTGGGAGATGAGGACCAGCAAGAGCTTTCAGGGCTGCACCTTTAGTGTAGGAGCAATCGCTGGACGTTCGCAATTTCGATGTTGAGCTCTGGCCAGATTGAGCAGGAGAGGCTGTGTATGTTGGAAGTTTTAGTAGGCTAAACAAGTTCAGAGGCCAAGTGTTTGTGGTTCGTTTGAGAGGTTACCAGTGGGAGATGAGGAGCAGCAAGAGCTTTCAGGGCTGGCACCTTTAGTGTAGGAGCAATCGCTGGACGTTCGCAATTTCGATGTTGAGCTCTGGCCAGATTGAGCAGGAGAGGCTGTGTACGTTGGAAGTTTTAGTAGGCTAAACAAGTTCAGAGGCCAAGTGTTTGTGGTTCGTTTGAGAGGTTACCAGTGGGAGATGAGGACCAGCAAGAGCTTTCAGGGTGGCACCTTTAGTGTAGGAGCAATCGCTGGACGTTCGCAATTTCGGTGTGGAATTTTGGGCAGATTGAGCAGGAGAGGCTGTGTACGTTGGAAGTTTTAGTAGGCTAAACAAGTTCAGAGGCCAAGTGTTTGTGGTTCGTTTGAGAGGTTACCAGTGGGAGATGAGGACCAGCAAGAGCTTTCAGGGCTGGCACCTTTAGTGTAGGAGCAATCGCTGGACGTTCGCAATTTCGGTGTTGAGCTCTGGCCAGATTGAGCAGGAGAGGCTGTGTACGTTGGAAGTTTTAGTAGGCTAAACAAGTTCAGAGGCCAAGTGTTTGTGGTTCGTTTGAGAGGTTACCAGTGGGAGATGAGGACCAGCAAGAGCTTTCAGGGCTGGCACCTTTAGTGTAGGAGCAATCCCTGGACGTTCACATCATCGGTGTTGAATTTTGGACAGATTGAGCAGGAGAGGCTGTGTACGTTGGAAGTTTTAGTAGGCTAAACAAGTTCAGAGGCCAAGTGTTTGTGGTTCGTTTGAGAGGTTACCAGTGGGAGATGAGGACCAGCAAGAGCTTTCAGGGCTGGCACCTTTAGTGTAGGAGCAATCGCTGGACGTTCGCAATTTCGGTGTTGAGCTCTGGCCAGATTGAGCAGGAGAGGCTGTGTACGTTGGAAGTTTTAGTAGGCTAAACAAGTTCAGAGGCCAAGTGTTTGTGGTTCATTTGAGAGGTTACCAGTGGGAGATGAGGACCAGCAAGAGCTTTCAGGGCTGGCACCTTTAGTGTAGGAGCAATCCTGGACGTTCGCAATTTCCGTGTGGAATTTGGGCAGATTGAGCAGGAGAGGCTGTGTACGTTGGAAGTTTTAGTAGGCTAAACAAGTTCAGAGGCCAAGTGTTTGTGGTTCGTTTGAGAGGTTACCAGTGGGAGATGAGGACCAGCAAGAGCTTTCAGGCTGGCACCTTTACTGTAGGAGCAATCGCTGGACGTTCGCAATTTCGGTGTTGAGCTCTGGCCAGATTGAGCAGGAGAGGCTGTGTACGTTGGAAGTTTTAGTAGGCTAAACAAGTTCAGAGGCCAAGGGTTTGTGTTCGTTTGAGAGGTTACCAGTGGGAGATGAGGACCAGCAAGAGCTTTCAGGGCTGGCACCTTTAGTGTAGGAGCAATCGCTGGACGTTCGCAATTTCGGTGTTGAGCTCTGGCCAGATTGAGCAGGAGAGGCTGTGTACGTTGGAAGTTTTAGTAGGCTAAACAAGTTCAGAGGCCAAGGGTTTGTGGTTCGTTTGAGAGGTTACCAGTGGGAGATGAGGACCAGCAAGAGCTTTCAGGCCTGGCACCTTTAGTGTAGGAGCAATCGCTGGACGTTCACAATTTCGGTGTTGAATTTTGGGCAGATTGAGCAGGAGAGGCTGTGTACGTTGGAAGTTTTAGTAGGCTAAACAAGTTCAGAGGCCAAGTGTTTGTGGTTCGTTTGAGAGGTTACCAGTGGGAGATGAGGACCAGCAAGAGCTTTCAGGGCTGGCACCTTTAGTGTAGGAGCATTCCCTGGACGTTCGCAATTTCGGTGTGGAATTTGGGCAGATTGAGCAGGAGAGGCTGTGTACGTTGGAAGTTTTAGTAGGCTAAACAAGTTCAGAGGCCAAGTGTTTGTGGTTCGTTTGAGAGGTTACCAGTGGGAGATGAGGACCAGCAAGAGCTTTCAGGGCTGGCACCTTTAGTGTAGGAGCAATCGCTGGACGTTCGCAATTTCGGTGTTGAGCTCTGGCCAGATTGAGCAGGAGAGGCTGTGTACGTTGGAAGTTTTAGTAGGCTAAACAAGTTCAGAGGCCAAGTGTTTGTGGTTCGTTTGAGAGGTTACCAGTGGGAGATGAGGACCAGCAAGAGCTTTCAGGGCTGGCACCTTTAGTGTAGGAGCAATCCCTGGACGTTCACATCATCGGTGTGGAATTTTGGGCAGATTGAGCAGGAGAGGCTGTGTACGTTGGAAGTTTTAGTAGGCTAAACAAGTTCAGAGGCCAAGTGTTTGTGGTTCGTTTGAGAGGTTACCAGTGGGAGATGAGGACCAGCAAGAGCTTTCAGGGCTGGCACCTTTAGTGTAGGAGCAATCGCTGGACGTTCGCAATTTCGGTGTTGAGCTCTGGCCAGATTGAGCAGGAGAGGCTGTGTACGTTGGAAGTTTTAGTAGGCTAAACAAGTTCAGAGGCCAAGTGTTTGTGGTTCGTTTGAGAGGTTACCAGTGGGAGATGAGGACCAGCAAGAGCTTTCAGGGCTGACACCTTTAGTGTAGGAGCAATCCCTGGACGTTCACAACATCGGTGTTTAATTTTGGGCAGATTGAGCAGGAGAGGCTGTGTACGTTGGAAGTTTTAGTAGGCTAAACAAGTTCAGAGGCCAAGTGTTTGTGGTTCGTTTGAGAGGTTACCAGTGGGAGATGAGGACCAGCAAGAGCTTTCAGGGCTGGCACCTTTACTGTAGGAGCAATCGCTGGACGTTCACATCATTGGTGTTGAGCTCTGGTCAGATTGAGCAGGAGAGGCTGTGTACGTTGGAAGTTTTAGTAGGCTAAACAAGTTCAGAGGCCAAGTGTTTGTGGTTCGTTTGAGAGGTTACCAGTGGGAGATGAGGACCAGCAAGAGCTTTCAGGGCTGGCACCTTTAGTGTAGGAGCAATCGCTGGACGTTCGCAATTTCGATGTTGAGCTCTGGCCAGATTGAGCAGGAGAGGCTGTGTATGTTGGAAGTTTTAGTAGGCTAAACAAGTTCAGAGGCCAAGTGTTTGTGGTTCGTTTGAGAGGTTACCAGTGGGAGATGAGGACCAGCAAGAGCTTTCAGGGCTGGCACCTTTAGTGTAGGAGCAATCGCTGGACGTTCGCAATTTCGGTGTGGAATTTTGGGCAGATTGAGCAGGAGAGGCTGTGTACGTTGGAAGTTTTAGTAGGCTAAACAAGTTCAGAGGCCAAGGGTTTGTGGTTCGTTTGAGAGGTTACCAGTGGAGATGAGGACCAGCAAGAGCTTTCAGGGCTGGCACCTTTAGTGTAGGAGCAATCGCTGGACGTTCGCAATTTCGGTGTTGAGCTCTGGCCAGATTGAGCAGGAGAGGCTGTGTACGTTGGAAGTTTTAGTAGGCTAAACAAGTTCAGAGGCCAAGTGTTTGTGGTTCGTTTGAGAGGTTACCAGTGGGAGATGAGGACCAGCAAGAGCTTTCAGGGCTGGCACCTTTAGTGTAGGAGCAATCGCTGGACGTTCGCAATTTCGGTGTTGAGCTCTGGCCAGATTGAGCAGGAGAGGCTGTGTACGTTGGAAGTTTTAGTAGGCTAAACAAGTTCAGAGGCCAAGTGTTTGTGGTTCGTTTGAGAGGTTACCAGTGGGAGATGAGACCAGCAAGAGCTTTCAGGGGTGGCACCATTAGTGTAGGAGAAATCGCTGGACGTTCACAATTTCGGTGTTGAATTTTGGGCAGATTGAGCAGGAGAGGCTGTGTACGTTGGAAGTTTTAGTAGGCTAAACAAGTTCAGAGGCCAAGTGTTTGTGGTTCGTTTGAGAGGTTACCAGTGGGAGATGAGGACCAGCAAGAGCTTTCAGGGCTGGCACCTTTAGTGTAGGAGCAATCCCTGGACGTTCACATCATCGGTGTGGAATTTTGGGCAGATTGAGCAGGAGAGGCTGTGTACGTTGGAAGTTTTAGTAGGCTAAACAAGTTCAGAGGCCAAGTGTTTGTGGTTCGTTTGAGAGGTTACCAGTGGGAGATGAGGACCAGCAAGAGCTTTCAGGGCTGGCACCTTTAGTGTAGGAGCAATCGCTGGACGTTCGCAATTTCGGTGTTGAGCTCTGGCCAGATTGAGCAGGAGAGGCTGTGTACGTTGGAAGTTTTAGTAGGCTAAACAAGTTCAGAGGCCAAGTGTTTGTGGTTCGTTTGAGAGGTTACCAGTGGGAGATGAGGACCAGCAAGAGCTTTCAGGGGTGGCACCATTAGTGTAGGAGAAATCGCTGGACGTTCACAATTTCGGTGTTGAATTTTGGGCAGATTGAGCAGGAGAGGCTGTGTACGTTGGAAGTTTTAGTAGGCTAAACAAGTTCAGAGGCCAAGTGTTTGTGGTTCGTTTGAGAGGTTACCAGTGGGAGATGAGGACCAGCAAGAGCTTTCAGGGCTGGCACCTTTAGTGTAGGAGCAATCCCTGGACGTTCGCAATTTCGGTGTGGAATTTTGGGCAGATTGAGCAGGAGAGGCTGTGTACGTTGGAAGTTTTAGTAGGCTAAACAAGTTCAGAGGCCAAGTGTTTGTGGTTCGTTTGAGAGGTTACCAGTGGGAGATGAGGACCAGCAAGAGCTTTCAGGGCTGGCACCTTTAGTGTAGGAGCAATCGCTGGACGTTCACAATTTCGGTGTTGAATTTTGGGCAGATAGAGCAGGAGAGGCTGTGTACGTTGGAAGTTTTAGTAGGCTAAACAAGTTCAGAGGCCAAGTGTTTGTGGTTCGTTTGAGAGGTTACCAGTGGGAGATGAGGACCAGCAAGAGCTTTCAGGGCTGGCACCTTTAGTGTAGGAGCAATCGCTGGACGTTCGCAACATCGGTGTTGAATTTTGGGCAGATTGAGCAGGAGAGGCTGTGTACGTTGGAAGTTTTAGTAGGCTAAACAAGTTCAGAGGCCAAGTGTTTGTGGTTCGTTTGAGAGGTTACCAGTGGGAGATGAGGACCTTCAAGAGCTTTCAGGGCTGGCACCTTTAGTGTAGGAGCAATCGCTGGACGTTCGCAATTTCGGTGTTGAGCTCTGGCCAGATTGAGCAGGAGAGGCTGTGTACGTTGGAAGTTTTAGTAGGCTAAACAAGTTCAGAGGCCAAGTGTTTGTGGTTCGTTTGAGAGGTTACCAGTGGGAGATGAGGACCAGCAAGAGCTTTCAGGGCTGGCACCTTTAGTGTAGGAGCAATCGCTGGACGTTCGCAATTTCGGTGTTGAGCTCTGGCCAGATTGAGCAGGAGAGGCTGTGTACGTTGGAAGTTTTAGTAGGCTAAACAAGTTCAGAGGCCAAGTGTTTGTGGTTCGTTTGAGAGGTTACCAGTGGGAGATGAGGACCAGCAAGAGCTTTCAGGGCTGGCACCTTTAGTGTAGGAGCAATCGCTGGACGTTCACATCATTGGTGTTGAGCTCTGGTCAGATTGAGCAGGAGAGGCTGTGTACGTTGGAAGTTTTAGTAGGCTAAACAAGTTCAGAGGCCAAGTGTTTGTGGTTCGTTTGAGAGGTTACCAGTGGGAGATGAGGACCAGCAAGAGCTTTCAGGGCTGGCACCTTTAGTGTAGGAGCAATCGCTGGACGTTCGCAATTTCGATGTTGAGCTCTGGCCAGATTGAGCAGGAGAGGCTGTGTATGTTGGAAGTTTTAGTAGGCTAAACAAGTTCAGAGGCCAAGTGTTTGTGGTTCGTTTGAGAGGTTACCAGTGGGAGATGAGGACCAGCAAGAGCTTTCAGGGCTGGCACCTTTAGTGTAGGAGCAATCGCTGGACGTTCGCAATTTCGGTGTGGAATTTTGGGCAGATTGAGCAGGAGAGGCTGTGTACGTTGGAAGTTTTAGTAGGCTAAACAAGTTCAGAGGCCAAGTGTTTGTGGTTCGTTTGAGAGGTTACCAGTGGGAGATGAGAACCAGCAAGAGCTTTCAGGGCTGGCACCTTTAGTGTAGGAGCAATCGCTGGACGTTCACAACATCAGTGTTGAATTTTGGGCAGATTGAGCAGGAGAGGCTGTGTACGTTGGAAGTTTTAGTAGGCTAAACAAGTTCAGAGGCCAAGTGTTTGTGGTTCGTTTGAGAGGTTACCAGTGGGAGATGAGGACCAGCAAGAGCTTTCAGGGCTGGCACCTTTAGTGTAGGAGCAATCCCTGGACGTTCGCAATTTCGGTGTGGAATTTTGGGCAGATTGAGCAGGAGAGGCTGTGTACGTTGGAAGTTTTAGTAGGCTAAACAAGTTCAGAGGCCAAGTGTTTGTGGTTCGTTTGAGAGGTTACAAGTGGGAGATGAGGACCAGCAAGAGCTTTCAGGGCTGGCACCTTTAGTGTAGGAGCAATCCCTGGACGTTCACATCATCGGTGTGGAATTTTGGGCAGATTGAGCAGGAGAGGCTGTGTACGTTGGAAGTTTTAGTAGGTTAAACAAGTTCAGAGGCCAAGTGTTTGTGGTTCGTTTGAGAGGTTACCAGTGGGAGATGAGGACCAGCAAGAGCTTTCAGGGGTGGCACCTTTACTGTAGGAGCAATCGCTGGATGTTCGCAATTTCGGTGTTGAGCTCTGGTCAGATTGAGCAGGAGAGGCTGTGTACGTTGGAAGTTTTAGTAGGCTAAACAAGTTCAGAGGCCAAGTGTTTGTGGTTCGTTTGAGAGGTTACCAGTGGGAGATGAGGACCAGCAAGAGCTTTCAGGGCTGGCACCTTTAGTGTAGGAGCAATCCCTGGACGTTCACAACATCGGTGTTGAATTTTGGGCAGATTGAGCAGGAGAGGCTGTGTACGTTGGAAGTTTTAGTAGGCTAAACAAGTTCAGAGGCCAAGTGTTTGTGGTTCGTTTGAGAGGTTACCAGTGGGAGATGAGGACCAGCAAGAGCTTTCAGGGCTGGCACCTTTACTGTAGGAGCAATCGCTGGACGTTCACAATTTCGGTGTTGAGCTCTGGCCAGATTGAGCAGGAGAGGCTGTGTACGTTGGAAGTTTTAGTAGGCTAAACAAGTTCAGAGGCCAAGTGTTTGTGGTTCGTTTGAGAGGTTACCAGTGGGAGATGAGGACCAGCAAGAGCTTTCAGGGGTGGCACCTTTACTGTAGGAGCAATCGCTGGATGTTCGCAATTTCGGTGTTGAGCTCTGGTCAGATTGAGCAGGAGAGGCTGTGTACGTTGGAAGTTTTAGTAGGCTAAACAAGTTCAGAGGCCAAGTGTTTGTGGTTCGTTTGAGAGGTTACCAGTGGGAGATGAGGACCAGCAAGAGCTTTCAGGGCTGGCACCTTTAGTGTAGGAGCAATCCCTGGACGTTCACAACATCGGTGTTGAATTTTGGGCAGATTGAGCAGGAGAGGCTGTGTACGTTGGAAGTTTTAGTAGGCTAAACAAGTTCAGAGGCCAAGTGTTTGTGGTTCGTTTGAGAGGTTACCAGTGGGAGATGAGGACCAGCAAGAGCTTTCAGGGCTGGCACCTTTACTGTAGGAGCAATCGCTGGACGTTCACAATTTCGGTGTTGAGCTCTGGCCAGATTGAGCAGGAGAGGCTGTGTACGTTGGAAGTTTTAGTAGGCTAAACAAGTTCAGAGGCCAAGTGTTTGTGGTTCGTTTGAGAGGTTACCAGTGGGAGATGAGGACCAGCAAGAGCTTTCAGGGCTGGCACCTTTACTGTAGGAGCAATCGCTGGACGTTCGCAATTTCGGTGTTGAGCTCTGGCCAGATTGAGCAGGAGAGGCTGTGTACGTTGGAAGTTTTAGTAGGCTAAACAAGTTCAGAGGCCAAGTGTTTGTGGTTCGTTTGAGAGGTTACCAGTGGGAGATGAGGACCAGCAAGAGCTTTCAGGGCTGACACCTTTAGTGTAGGAGCAATCCCTGGACGTTCACAACATCGGTGTTGAATTTTGGGCAGATTGAGCAGGAGAGGCTGTGTACGTTGGAAGTTTTAGTAGGCTAAACAAGTTCAGAGGCCAAGTGTTTGTGGTTCGTTTGAGAGGTTACCAGTGGGAGATGAGGACCAGCAAGAGCTTTCAGGGCTGGCACCTTTAGTGTAGGAGCAATCGCTGGACGTTCGCAATTTCGGTGTTGAGCTCTGGCCAGATTGAGCAGGAGAGGCTGTGTACGTTGGAAGTTTTAGTAGGCTAAACAAGTTCAGAGGCCAAGTGTTTGTGGTTCGTTTGAGAGGTTACCAGTGGGAGATGAGGACCAGCAAGAGCTTTCAGGGCTGGCACCTTTAGTGTAGGAGCAATCGCCGGACGTTCGCAATTTCGGTGTTGAGCTCTGGCCAGATTGAGCAGGAGAGGCTGTGTACGTTGGAAGTTTTAGTAGGCTAAACAAGTTCAGAGGCCAAGTGTTTGTGGTTCGTTTGAGAGGTTACCAGTGGGAGATGAGGACCAGCAAGAGCTTTCAGGGCTGGCACCATTAGTGTAGGATCAATCGCTGGACGTTCACAATTTCGGTGTTGAGCTCTGGCCAGATTGAGCAGGAGAGGCTGTGTACGTTGGAAGTTTTAGTAGGCTAAACAAGTTCAGAGGCCAAGTGTTTGTGGTTCGTTTGAGAGGTTACCAGTGGGAGATGAGGACCAGCAAGAGCTTTCAGGGCTGACACCTTTAGTGTAGGAGCAATCCCTGGACGTTCACAACATCGGTGTTGAATTTTGGGCAGATTGAGCAGGAGAGGCTGTGTACGTTGGAAGTTTTAGTAGGCTAAACAAGTTCAGAGGCCAAGTGTTTGTGCTTCGTTTGAGAGGTTACCAGTGGGAGATGAGGACCAGCAAGAGCTTTCAGGGCTGGCACCATTAGTGTAGGATCAATCGCTGGACGTTCGCAATTTCGGTGTTGAGCTCTGGCCAGATTGAGCAGGAGAGGCTGTGTACGTTGGAAGTTTTAGTAGGCTAAACAAGTTCAGAGGCCAAGTGTTTGTGGTTCGTTTGAGAGGTTACCAGTGGGAGATGAGGACCAGCAAGAGCTTTCAGGGCTGGCACCTTTAGTGTAGGAGCAATCGCTGGACGTTCGCAATTTCGGTGTTGAGCTCTGGCCAGATTGAGCAGGAGAGGCTGTGTACGTTGGAAGTTTTAGTAGGCTAAACAAGTTCAGAGGCCAAGTGTTTGTGGTTCGTTTGAGAGGTTACCAGTGGGAGATGAGGACCAGCAAGAGCTTTCAGGGCTGGCACCATTAGTGTAGGATCAATCGCTGGACGTTCACAATTTCGGTGTTGAGCTCTGGCCAGATTGAGCAGGAGAGGCTGTGTACGTTGGAAGTTTTAGTAGGCTAAACAAGTTCAGAGGCCAAGTGTTTGTGGTTCGTTTGAGAGGTTACCAGTGGGAGATGAGGACCAGCAAGAGCTTTCAGGGCTGACACCTTTAGTGTAGGAGCAACTGCTGGACGTTCACAACATCGGTGTTGAATTTTGGGCAGATTGAGCAGGAGAGGCTGTGTACGTTGGAAGTTTTAGTAGGCTAAACAAGTTCAGAGGCCAAGTGTTTGTGGTTCGTTTGAGAGGTTACCAGTGGGAGATGAGGACCAGCAAGAGCTTTCAGGGCTGGCACCTTTACTGTAGGAGGAATCGCTGGACGTTCACATCATTGGTGTTGAGCTCTGGTCAGATTGAGCAGGAGAGGCTGTGTACGTTGGAAGTTTTAGTAGGCTAAACAAGTTCAGAGGCCAAGTGTTTGTGGTTCGTTTGAGAGGATACCAGTGGGAGATGAGGACCAGCAAGAGCTTTCAGGGCTGGCACCTTTAGTGTAGGAGCAATCGCTGGACGTTCGCAATTTCGGTGTTGAGCTCTGGCCAGATTGAGCAGGAGAGGCTGTGTACGTTGGAAGTTTTAGTAGGCTAAACAAGTTCAGAGGCCAAGTGTTTGTGGTTCGTTTGAGAGGTTACCAGTGGGAGATGAGGACCAGCAAGAGCTTTCAGGGCTGGCACCTTTAGTGTAGGAGCAATCGCTGGACGTTCACAATTTCGGTGTTGAATTTTGGGCAGATTGAGCAGGAGAGGCTGTGTACGTTGGAAGTTTTAGTAGGCTAAACAAGTTCAGAGGCCAAGTGTTTGTGGTTCATTTGAGAGGTTACCAGTGGGAGATGAGGACCAGCAAGAGCTTTCAGGGCTGGCACCTTTAGTGTAGGAGCAATCCCTGGACGTTCGCAATTTCGGTGTGGAATTTTGGGCAGATTGAGCAGGAGAGGCTGTGTACGTTGGAAGTTTTAGTAGGCTAAACAAGTTCAGAGGCCAAGTGTTTGTGGTTCGTTTGAGAGGTTACCAGTGGGAGATGAGGACCAGCAAGAGCTTTCAGGGCTGGCACCTTTACTGTAGGAGCAATCGCTGGACGTTCACAATTTCGGTGTTGAATTTTGGGCAGATTGAGCAGGAGAGGCTGTGTACGTTGGAAGTTTTAGTAGGCTAAACAAGTTCAGAGGCCAAGTGTTTGTGGTTCGTTTGAGAGGTTACAAGTGGGAGATGAGGACCAGCAAGAGCTTTCAGGGCTGGCACCTTTAGTGTAGGAGCAATCCCTGGATGTTCACATCATCGGTGTTGAATTTTGGCCAGATTGAGCAGGAGAGGCTGTGTACGTTGGAAGTTTTAGTAGGTTAAACAAGTTCAGAGGCCAAGTGTTTGTGGTTCGTTTGAGAGGTTACCAGTGGGAGATGAGGACCAGCAAGAGCTTTCAGGGCTGGCACCTTTACTGTAGGAGCAATCGCTGGACGTTCGCAATTTCGGTGTTGAGCTCTGGCCAGATTGAGCAGGAGAGGCTGTGTATGTTGGAAGTTTTAGTAGGCTAAACAAGTTCAGAGGCCAAGTGTTTGTGGTTCGTTTGAGAGGTTACCAGTGGGAGATGAGGACCAGCAAGAACTTTCAGGTCTGACACCTTTAGTGTAGGAGCAATCGCTGGACGTTCACAACATCGGTGTTGAATTTTGGGCAGATTGAGCAGGAGAGGCTGTGTACGTTGGAAGTTTTAGTAGGCTAAACAAGTTCAGAGGCCAAGTGTTTGTGGTTCGTTTGAGAGGTTACCAGTGGGAGATGAGGACCAGCAAGAGCTTTCAGGGCTGGCACCTTTACTGTAGGAGCAATCGCTGGACGTTCACAATTTCGGTGTTGAGCTCTGGCCAGATTGAGCAGGAGAGGCTGTGTACGTTGGAAGTTTTAGTAGGCTAAACAAGTTCAGAGGCCAAGTGTTTGTGGTTCGTTTGAGAGGTTACCAGTGGGAGATGAGGACCAGCAAGAGCTTTCAGGGCTGGCACCTTTAGTGTAGGAGCAATCCCTGGACGTTCGCAATTTCGGTGTTGAGCTCTGGCCAGATTGAGCAGGAGAGGCTGTGTACGTTGGAAGTTTTAGTAGGCTAAACAAGTTCAGAGCCCAAGTGTTTGTGGTTCGTTTGAGAGGTTACCAGTGGGAGATGAGGACCAGCAAGAGCTTTCAGGGCTGACACCTTTAGTGTAGGAGCAATCCCTGGACGTTCACAACATCGGTGTTGAATTTTGGGCAGATTGAGCAGGAGAGGCTGTGTACGTTGGAAGTTTTAGTAGGCTAAACAAGTTCAGAGGCCAAGTGTTTGTGGTTCGTTTGAGAGGTTACCAGTGGGAGATGAGGACCAGCAAGAGCTTTCAGGGCTGGCACCTTTAGTGTAGGAGCAATCGCTGGACGTTCGCAATTTCGGTGTTGAGCTCTGGCCAGATTGAGCAGGAGAGGCTGTGTACGTTGGAAGTTTTAGTAGGCTAAACAAGTTCAGAGGCCAAGTGTTTGTGGTTCGTTTGAGAGGTTACCAGTGGGAGATGAGGACCAGCAAGAGCTTTCAGGGCTGGCACCTTTAGTGTAGGAGCAATCGCTGGACGTTCGCAATTTCGGTGTTGAGCTCTGGCCAGATTGAGCAGGAGAGGCTGTGTACGTTGGAAGTTTTAGTAGGCTAAACAAGTTCAGAGGCCAAGTGTTTGTGGTTCGTTTGAGAGGTTACCAGTGGGAGATGAGGACCAGCAAAAGCTTTCAGGGCTGGCACCATTAGTGTAGGATCAGTCGCTGGACATTCACAATTTCGGTGTTGAGGCTCTGGCCAGATTGAGCAGGAGAGGGCTGTGTACGTTGGAAGTTTTAGTAGGCTAAACAAGTTCAGAGGCCAAGTGTTTGTGGTTCGTTTGAGAGGTTCACCAGTGGGAGATGAGGACCAGCAAGAGCTTTCAGGGCTGGCACCTTTAGTGTAGGAGCAATCCCTGGACGTTCACATCATCGGTGTGGAATTTTGCGGCAGATTGAGCAGGAGAGGCTGTGTACGTTGGAAGTTTTAGTAGGCTAAACAAGTTCAGAGGCCAAGTGTTTGTGGTTCGTTTGAGAGGTTACCAGTGGGAGATGAGGACCAGCAAGAGCTTTCAGGGCTGGCACCTTTAGTGTAGGATCAATCGCTGGACGTTCACAATTTCGGTGTTGAGCTCTGGCCAGATTGAGCAGGAGAGGCTGTGTACGTTGAAGTTTTAGTAGGCTAAACAAGTTCAGAGGCCAAGTGTTTGTGGTTCATTTGAGAGGTTACCAGTGGGAGATGAGGACCAGCAAGAGCTTTCAGGGCTGGCACCTTTAGTGTAGGAGCAATCGCTGGACGTTCGCAATTTCGGTGTTGAGCTCTGGCCAGATTGAGCAGGAGAGGCTGTGTACGTGGAAGTTTTAGTAGGCTAAACCAAGTTCAGAGGCCAAGTGTTTGTGGTTCGTTTGAGAGGTTACCAGTGGGAGATGAGGACCAGCAAGAGCTTTCAGGGCTGGCACCTTTAGTGTAGGAGCAATTGCTGGACGTTCACAACATCGGTGTTTAATTTTGGGCAGATTGAGCAGGAGAGGCTGTGTACGTTGGAAGTTTTAGTAGGCTAAACAAGTTCAGAGGCCAAGTGTTTGTGGTTCGTTTGAGAGGTTACCAGTGGAGATGAGGACCAGCAAGAGCTTTCAGGGCTGGCACCTTTACTGTAGGAGCAATCGCTGGACGTTCGCAATTTCGGTGTTGAGCTCTGGCCAGATTGAGCAGGAGAGGCTGTGTACGTTGGAAGTTTTAGTAGGCTAAACAAGTTCAGAGGCCAAGTGTTGTGGTTCGTTTGAGAGGTTACCAGTGGGAGATGAGGACCAGCAAGAGCTTTCAGGGCTGGCACCTTTAGTGTAGGAGCAATCGCTGGACGTTCACAATTTCGGTGTTGAATTTTGGGCAGATTGAGCAGGAGAGGCTGTGTACGTTGGAAGTTTTAGTAGGCTAAACAAGTTCAGAGGCCAAGTGTTTGTGGTTCGTTTGAGAGGTTTCCAGTGGGAGATGAGGACCAGCAAGAGCTTTCAGGGCTGGCACCTTTAGTGTAGGAGCAATCCCTGGATGTTCACATCATCGGTGTGGAATTTTGGGCAGATTGAGCAGGAGAGGCTGTGTACGTTGGAAGTTTTAGCAGGCTAAACAAGTTCAGAGGCCAAGTGTTTGTGGTTCGTTTGAGAGGTTACCAGTGGGAGATGAGGACCAGCAAGAGCTTCAGGGCTGGCACCTTTACTGTAGGAGCAATCGCTGGACGTTCGCAATTTCGGTGTTGAGCTCTGGCCAGATTGAGCAGGAGAGGCTGTGTACGTTGGAAGTTTTAGTAGGCTAAACAAGTTCAGAGGCCAAGTGTTTGTGGTTCGTTTGAGAGGTTACCAGTGGAGATGAGGACCAGCAAGAGCTTTCAGGGCTGGCACCTTTAGTGTAGGAGCAATCCCTGGACGTTCACAACATCGGTGTTGAGCTCTGGCCAGATTGAGCAGGAGAGGCTGTGTACGTTGGAAGTTTTAGTAGGCTAAACAAGTTCAGAGCCCAAGTGTTTGTGGTTCGTTTGAGAGGTTACCAGTGGGAGATGAGGACCAGCAAGAGCTTTCAGGGCTGGCACCTTTAGTGTAGGAGCAATCGCTGGACGTTCGCAATTTCGGTGTTGAGCTCTGGCCAGATTGAGCAGGAGAGCTGTGTACGTTGGAAGTTTTAGTAGGCTAAACAAGTTCAGAGCCCAAGTGTTTGTGGTTCGTTTGAGAGGTTACCAGTGGGAGATGAGGACCAGCAAGAGCTTTCAGGGCTGACACCTTTAGTGTAGGAGCAATCCTGGACGTTCACAACATCGGTGTTGAATTTTGGGCAGATTGAGCAGGATGAAGTTTTAGTAGGCTAAACAAGTTCAGAGGCCAAGTGTTTGTGGTTCGTTTGAGAGGTTACC
The DNA here is from genome assembly GCF_030936135.1 of Gavia stellata. Taxonomy (NCBI): domain Eukaryota; kingdom Metazoa; phylum Chordata; class Aves; order Gaviiformes; family Gaviidae; genus Gavia; species Gavia stellata. Next base: position 28,694 of record NW_026776579.1, on the reverse strand, counting down.
AGTGGGAGATGAGGACCAGCAAGAGCTTTCAGGGCTGGCACCTTTAGTGTAGGAGCAATCGCTGGACGTTCGCAATTTCGGTGTTGAGCTCTGGCCAGATTGAGCAGGAGAGGCTGTGTACGTTGGAAGTTTTAGTAGGCTAAACAAGTTCAGAGGCCAAGTGTTTGTGGTTCGTTTGAGAGGTTACCAGTGGGAGATGAGGACCAGCAAGAGCTTTCAGGGCTGGCACCTTTAGTGTAGGAGCAATCCCTGGACGTTCACAACATCGGTGTTGAGCTCTGGCCAGATTGAGCAGGAGAGGCTGTGTACGTTGGAAGTTTTAGTAGGCTAAACAAGTTCAGAGGCCAAGTGTTTGTGGTTCGTTTGAGAGGTTACCAGTGGGAGATGAGGACCAGCAAGAGCTTTCAGGGCTGGCACCTTTAGTGTAGGAGCAATCGCTGGACGTTCGCAATTTCGGTGTTGAGCTCTGGCCAGATTGAGCAGGAGAGGCTGTGTACGTTGGAAGTTTTAGTAGGCTAAACAAGTTCAGAGCCCAAGTGTTTGTGGTTCGTTTGAGAGGTTACCAGTGGGAGATGAGGACCAGCAAGAGCTTTCAGGGCTGACACCTTTAGTGTAGGAGCAATCCCTGGACGTTCACAACATCGGTGTTGAATTTTGGGCAGATTGAGCAGGAGAGGCTGTGTACGTTGGAAGTTTTAGTAGGCTAAACAAGTTCAGAGGCCAAGTGTTTGTGGTTCGTTTGAGAGGTTACCAGTGGGAGATGAGGACCAGCAAGAGCTTTCAGGGCTGGCACCTTTAGTGTAGGAGCAATCGCTGGACGTTCGCAATTTCGGTGTTGAGCTCTGGCCAGATTGAGCAGGAGAGGCTGTGTACGTTGGAAGTTTTAGTAGGCTAAACAAGTTCAGAGGCCAAGTGTTTGTGGTTCGTTTGAGAGGTTACCAGTGGGAGATGAGGACCAGCAAGAGCTTTCAGGGCTGACACCTTTAGTGTAGGAGCAATCGCTGGACGTTCGCAATTTCGGTGTTGAGCTCTGGGCCAGATTGAGCAGGAGAGGCTGTGTACGTTGGAAGTTTTAGTAGGCTAAACAAGTTCAGAGGCCAAGTGTTTGTGGTTCGTTTGAGAGGTTACCAGTGGGAGATGAGGACCAGCAAGAGCTTTCAGGGCTGGCACCTTTAGTGTAGGAGCAATCGCTGGACGTTCGCAATTTCGGTGTTGAGCTCTGGCCAGATTGAGCAGGAGAGGCTGTGTACGTTGGAAGTTTTAGTAGGCTAAACAAGTTCAGAGCCCAAGTGTTTGTGGTTCGTTTGAGAGGTTACCAGTGGGAGATGAGGACCAGCAAGAGCTTTCAGGGCTGACACCTTTAGTGTAGGAGCAATCCCTGGACGTTCACAACATCGGTGTTGAATTTTGGGCAGATTGAGCAGGAGAGGCTGTGTACGTTGGAAGTTTTAGTAGGCTAAACAAGTTCAGAGGCCAAGTGTTTGTGGTTCGTTTGAGAGGTTACCAGTGGGAGATGAGGACCAGCAAGAGCTTTCAGGGCTGGCACCTTTAGTGTAGGAGCAATCGCTGGACGTTCGCAATTTCGGTGTTGAGCTCTGGCCAGATTGAGCAGGAGAGGCTGTGTACGTTGGAAGTTTTAGTAGGCTAAACAAGTTCAGAGGCCAAGTGTTTGTGGTTCGTTTGAGAGGTTACCAGTGGGAGATGAGGACCAGCAAGAGCTTTCAGGGCTGGCACCTTTAGTGTAGGAGCAATCCCTGGACGTTCACAACATCGGTGTTGAGCTCTGGCCAGATTGAGCAGGAGAGGCTGTGTACGTTGGAAGTTTTAGTAGGCTAAACAAGTTCAGAGGCCAAGTGTTTGTGGTTCGTTTGAGAGGTTACCAGTGGGAGATGAGGACCAGCAAGAGCTTTCAGGGCTGGCACCTTTAGTGTAGGAGCAATCGCTGGACGTTCGCAATTTCGGTGTTGAGCTCTGGCCAGATTGAGCAGGAGAGGCTGTGTACGTTGGAAGTTTTAGTAGGCTAAACAAGTTCAGAGCCCAAGTGTTTGTGGTTCGTTTGAGAGGTTACCAGTGGGAGATGAGGACCAGCAAGAGCTTTCAGGGCTGACACCTTTAGTGTAGGAGCAATCCCTGGACGTTCACAACATCGGTGTTGAATTTTGGGCAGATTGAGCAGGAGAGGCTGTGTACGTTGGAAGTTTTAGTAGGCTAAACAAGTTCAGAGGCCAAGTGTTTGTGGTTCGTTTGAGAGGTTACCAGTGGGAGATGAGGACCAGCAAGAGCTTTCAGGGCTGGCACCTTTAGTGTAGGAGCAATCGCTGGACGTTCGCAATTTCGGTGTTGAGCTCTGGCCAGATTGAGCAGGAGAGGCTGTGTACGTTGGAAGTTTTAGTAGGCTAAACAAGTTCAGAGGCCAAGTGTTTGTGGTTCGTTTGAGAGGTTACCAGTGGGAGATGAGGACCAGCAAGAGCTTTCAGGGCTGACACCTTTAGTGTAGGAGCAATCGCTGGACGTTCGCAATTTCGGTGTTGAGCTCTGGCCAGATTGAGCAGGAGAGGCTGTGTACGTTGGAAGTTTTAGTAGGCTAAACAAGTTCAGAGGCCAAGTGTTTGTGGTTCGTTTGAGAGGTTACCAGTGGGAGATGAGGACCAGCAAGAGCTTTCAGGGCTGGCACCTTTAGTGTAGGAGCAATCGCTGGACGTTCGCAATTTCGGTGTTGAGCTCTGGCCAGATTGAGCAGGAGAGGCTGTGTACGTTGGAAGTTTTAGTAGGCTAAACAAGTTCAGAGGCCAAGTGTTTGTGGTTCGTTTGAGAGGTTACCAGTGGGAGATGAGGACCAGCAAGAGCTTTCAGGGCTGGCACCTTTAGTGTAGGAGCAATCCCTGGACGTTCACAACATCGGTGTTGAATTTTGGGCAGATTGAGCAGGAGAGGCTGTGTACGTTGGAAGTTTTAGTAGGCTAAACAAGTTCAGAGGCCAAGTGTTTGTGGTTCGTTTGAGAGGTTACCAGTGGGAGATGAGGACCAGCAAGAGCTTTCAGGGCTGGCACCTTTACTGTAGGAGCAATCGCTGGACGTTCACAATTTCGGTGTTGAGCTCTGGCCAGATTGAGCAGGAGAGGCTGAGTACGTTGGAAGTTTTAGTAGGCTAAACAAGTTCAGAGGCCAAGTGTTTGTGGTTCGTTTGAGAGGTTACCAGTGGGAGATGAGGACCAGCAAGAGCTTTCAGGGCTGGCACCTTTACTGTAGGAGCAATCGCTGGACGTTCGCAATTTCGGTGTTGAGCTCTGGCCAGATTGAGCAGGAGAGGCTGTGTACGTTGGAAGTTTTAGGAGGCTAAACAAGTTCAGAGGCCAAGTGTTTGTGGTTCGTTTGAGAGGTTACCAGTGGGAGATGAGGACCAGCAAGAGCTTTCAGGGCTGACACCTTTAGTGTAGGAGCAATCCCTGGACGTTCACAACATCGGTGTTGAATTTTGGGCAGATTGAGCAGGAGAGGCTGTGTACGTTGGAAGTTTTAGTAGGCTAAACAAGTTCAGAGCCCAAGTGTTTGTGGTTCGTTTGAGAGGTTACCAGTGGGAGATGAGGACCAGCAAGAGCTTTCAGGGCTGGCACCTTTAGTGTAGGAGCAATCCCTGGACGTTCACAACATCGGTGTTGAATTTTGGGCAGATTGAGCAGGAGAGGCTGTGTACGTTGGAAGTTTTAGTAGGCTAAACAAGTTCAGAGGCCAAGTGTTTGTGGTTCGTTTGAGAGGTTACCAGTGGGAGATGAGGACCAGCAAGAGCTTTCAGGGCTGGCACCTTTAGTGTAGGAGCAATCGCTGGACGTTCGCAATTTCGGTGTTGAGCTCTGGCCAGATTGAGCAGGAGAGGCTGTGTACGTTGGAAGTTTTAGTAGGCTAAACAAGTTCAGAGGCCAAGTGTTTGTGGTTCGTTTGAGAGGTTACCAGTGGGAGATGAGGACCAGCAAGAGCTTTCAGGGCTGACACCTTTAGTGTAGGAGCAATCGCTGGACGTTCGCAATTTCGGTGTTGAGCTCTGGCCAGATTGAGCAGGAGAGGCTGTGTACGTTGGAAGTTTTAGTAGGCTAAACAAGTTCAGAGGCCAAGTGTTTGTGGTTCGTTTGAGAGGTTACCAGTGGGAGATGAGGACCAGCAAGAGCTTTCAGGGCTGGCACCTTTAGTGTAGGAGCAATCGCTGGACGTTCGCAATTTCGGTGTTGAGCTCTGGCCAGATTGAGCAGGAGAGGCTGTGTACGTTGGAAGTTTTAGTAGGCTAAACAAGTTCAGAGCCCAAGTGTTTGTGGTTCGTTTGAGAGGTTACCAGTGGGAGATGAGGACCAGCAAGAGCTTTCAGGGCTGACACCTTTAGTGTAGGAGCAATCCCTGGACGTTCACAACATCGGTGTTGAATTTTGGGCAGATTGAGCAGGAGAGGCTGTGTACGTTGGAAGTTTTAGTAGGCTAAACAAGTTCAGAGGCCAAGTGTTTGTGGTTCGTTTGAGAGGTTACCAGTGGGAGATGAGGACCAGCAAGAGCTTTCAGGGCTGGCACCTTTAGTGTAGGAGCAATCGCTGGACGTTCGCAATTTCGGTGTTGAGCTCTGGCCAGATTGAGCAGGAGAGGCTGTGTACGTTGGAAGTTTTAGTAGGCTAAACAAGTTCAGAGGCCAAGTGTTTGTGGTTCGTTTGAGAGGTTACCAGTGGGAGATGAGGCCAGCAAGAGCTTTCAGGGCTGGCACCTTTAGTGTAGGAGCAATCCCTGGACGTTCACAACATCGGTGTTGAGCTCTGGCCAGATTGAGCAGGAGAGGCTGTGTACGTTGGAAGTTTTAGTAGGCTAAACAAGTTCAGAGGCCAAGTGTTTGTGGTTCGTTTGAGAGGTTACCAGTGGGAGATGAGGACCAGCAAGAGCTTTCAGGGCTGGCACCTTTAGTGTAGGAGCAATCGCTGGACGTTCGCAATTTCGGTGTTGAGCTCTGGCCAGATTGAGCAGGAGAGGCTGTGTACGTTGGAAGTTTTAGTAGGCTAAACAAGTTCAGAGCCCAAGTGTTTGTGGTTCGTTTGAGAGGTTACCAGTGGGAGATGAGGACCAGCAAGAGCTTTCAGGGCTGACACCTTTAGTGTAGGAGCAATCCCTGGACGTTCACAACATCGGTGTTGAATTTTGGGCAGATTGAGCAGGAGAGGCTGTGTACGTTGGAAGTTTTAGTAGGCTAAACAAGTTCAGAGGCCAAGTGTTTGTGGTTCGTTTGAGAGGTTACCAGTGGGAGATGAGGACCAGCAAGAGCTTTCAGGGCTGGCACCTTTAGTGTAGGAGCAATCGCTGGACGTTCGCAATTTCGGTGTTGAGCTCTGGCCAGATTGAGCAGGAGAGGCTGTGTACGTTGGAAGTTTTAGTAGGCTAAACAAGTTCAGAGGCCAAGTGTTTGTGGTTCGTTTGAGAGGTTACCAGTGGGAGATGAGGACCAGCAAGAGCTTTCAGGGCTGACACCTTTAGTGTAGGAGCAATCGCTGGACGTTCGCAATTTCGGTGTTGAGCTCTGGCCAGATTGAGCAGGAGAGGCTGTGTACGTTGGAAGTTTTAGTAGGCTAAACAAGTTCAGAGGCCAAGTGTTTGTGGTTCGTTTGAGAGGTTACCAGTGGGAGATGAGGACCAGCAAGAGCTTTCAGGGCTGGCACCTTTAGTGTAGGAGCAATCGCTGGACGTTCGCAATTTCGGTGTTGAGCTCTGGCCAGATTGAGCAGGAGAGGCTGTGTACGTTGGAAGTTTTAGTAGGCTAAACAAGTTCAGAGGCCAAGTGTTTGTGGTTCGTTTGAGAGGTTACCAGTGGGAGATGAGGACCAGCAAGAGCTTTCAGGGCTGGCACCTTTAGTGTAGGAGCAATCCCTGGACGTTCACAACATCGGTGTTGAATTTTGGGCAGATTGAGCAGGAGAGGCTGTGTACGTTGGAAGTTTTAGTAGGCTAAACAAGTTCAGAGGCCAAGTGTTTGTGGTTCGTTTGAGAGGTTACCAGTGGGAGATGAGGACCAGCAAGAGCTTTCAGGGCTGGCACCTTTACTGTAGGAGCAATCGCTGGACGTTCACAATTTCGGTGTTGAGCTCTGGCCAGATTGAGCAGGAGAGGCTGAGTACGTTGGAAGTTTTAGTAGGCTAAACAAGTTCAGAGGCCAAGTGTTTGTGGTTCGTTTGAGAGGTTACCAGTGGGAGATGAGGACCAGCAAGAGCTTTCAGGGCTGGCACCTTTACTGTAGGAGCAATCGCTGGACGTTCGCAATTTCGGTGTTGAGCTCTGGCCAGATTGAGCAGGAGAGGCTGTGTACGTTGGAAGTTTTAGGAGGCTAAACAAGTTCAGAGGCCAAGTGTTTGTGGTTCGTTTGAGAGGTTACCAGTGGGAGATGAGGACCAGCAAGAGCTTTCAGGGCTGACACCTTTAGTGTAGGAGCAATCCCTGGACGTTCACAACATCGGTGTTGAATTTTGGGCAGATTGAGCAGGAGAGGCTGTGTACGTTGGAAGTTTTAGTAGGCTAAACAAGTTCAGAGCCCAAGTGTTTGTGGTTCGTTTGAGAGGTTACCAGTGGGAGATGAGGACCAGCAAGAGCTTTCAGGGCTGGCACCTTTAGTGTAGGAGCAATCGCTGGACGTTCGCAATTTCGGTGTTGAGCTCTGGCCAGATTGAGCAGGAGAGGCTGTGTACGTTGGAAGTTTTAGTAGGCTAAACAAGTTCAGAGGCCAAGTGTTTGTGGTTCGTTTGAGAGGTTACCAGTGGGAGATGAGGACCAGCAAGAGCTTTCAGGGCTGGCACCTTTAGTGTAGGAGCAATCGCTGGACGTTCGCAATTTCGGTGTTGAGCTCTGGCCAGATTGAGCAGGAGAGGCTGTGTACGTTGGAAGTTTTAGTAGGCTAAACAAGTTCAGAGGCCAAGTGTTTGTGGTTCGTTTGAGAGGTTACCAGTGGGAGATGAGGACCAGCAAGAGCTTTCAGGGCTGGCACCATTAGTGTAGGATCAATCGCTGGACGTTCACAATTTCGGTGTTGAGCTCTGGCCAGATTGAGCAGGAGAGGCTGTGTACGTTGGAAGTTTTAGTAGGCTAAACAAGTTCAGAGGCCAAGTGTTTGTGGTTCGTTTGAGAGGTTACCAGTGGGAGATGAGGACCAGCAAGAGCTTTCAGGGCTGACACCTTTAGTGTAGGAGCAATCCCTGGACGTTCACAACATCGGTGTTGAATTTTGGGCAGATTGAGCAGGAGAGGCTGTGTACGTTGGAAGTTTTAGTAGGCTAAACAAGTTCAGAGGCCAAGTGTTTGTGGTTCGTTTGAGAGGTTACCAGTGGGAGATGAGGACCAGCAAGAGCTTTCAGGGCTGGCACCTTTACTGTAGGAGGAATCGCTGGACGTTCACATCATTGGTGTTGAGCTCTGGTCAGATTGAGCAGGAGAGGCTGTGTACGTTGGAAGTTTTAGTAGGCTAAACAAGTTCAGAGGCCAAGTGTTTGTGGTTCGTTTGAGAGGTTACCAGTGGGAGATGAGGACCAGCAAGAGCTTTCAGGCCTGGCACCTTTACTGTAGGAGCAATCGCTGGACGTTCACAATTTCGGTGTTGAGCTCTGGCCAGATTGAGCAGGAGAGGCTGTGTACGTTGGAAGTTTTAGTAGGCTAAACAAGTTCAGAGGCCAAGTGTTTGTGGTTCGTTTGAGAGGTTACCAGTGGGAGATGAGGACCAGCAAGAGCTTTCAGGGCTGGCACCTTTACTGTAGGAGCAATCGCTGGACGTTCGCAATTTCGGTGTTGAGCTCTGGCCAGATTGAGCAGGAGAGGCTGTGTACGTTGGAAGTTTTAGTAGGCTAAACAAGTTCAGAGGCCAAGTGTTTGTGGTTCATTTGAGAGGTTACCAGTGGGAGATGAGGACCAGCAAGAGCTTTCAGGGCTGGCACCTTTACTGTAGGAGCAATCGCTGGACGTTCACATCATTGGTGTTGAGCTCTGGTCAGATTGAGCCGGAGAGGCTGTGTACGTTGGAAGTTTTAGTAGGCTAAACAAGTTCAGAGGCCAAGTGTTTGTGGTTCGTTTGAGAGGTTACCAGTGGGAGATGAGGACCAGCAAGAGCTTTCAGGGCTGGCACCTTTACTGTAGGAGCAATCGCTGGACGTTCGCAATTTCGGTGTTGAGCTCTGGCCAGATTGAGCAGGAGAGGCTGTGTACGTTGGAAGTTTTAGTAGGCTAAACAAGTTCAGAGCCCAAGTGTTTGTGGTTCGTTTGAGAGGTTACCAGTGGGAGATGAGGACCAGCAAGAGCTTTCAGGGCTGACACCTTTAGTGTAGGAGCAATCCCTGGACGTTCACAACATCGGTGTTGAATTTTGGGCAGATTGAGCAGGAGAGGCTGTGTACGTTGGAAGTTTTAGTAGGCTAAACAAGTTCAGAGGCCAAGTGTTTGTGGTTCGTTTGAGAGGTTACCAGTGGGAGATGAGGACCAGCAAGAGCTTTCAGGGCTGGCACCTTTAGTGTAGGAGCAATCGCTGGACGTTCGCAATTTCGGTGTTGAGCTCTGGCCAGATTGAGCAGGAGAGGCTGTGTACGTTGGAAGTTTTAGTAGGCTAAACAAGTTCAGAGGCCAAGTGTTTGTGGTTCGTTTGAGAGGTTACCAGTGGGAGATGAGGACCAGCAAGAGCTTTCAGGGCTGGCACCTTTAGTGTAGGAGCAATCGCTGGACGTTCGCAATTTCGGTGTTGAGCTCTGGCCAGATTGAGCAGGAGAGGCTGTGTACGTTGGAAGTTTTAGTAGGCTAAACAAGTTCAGAGGCCAAGTGTTTGTGGTTCGTTTGAGAGGTTACCAGTGGGAGATGAGGACCAGCAAGAGCTTTCAGGGCTGGCACCTTTAGTGTAGGAGCAATCGCTGGACGTTCGCAATTTCGGTGTTGAGCTCTGGCCAGATTGAGCAGGAGAGGCTGTGTACGTTGGAAGTTTTAGTAGGCTAAACAAGTTCAGAGGCCAAGTGTTTGTGGTTCGTTTGAGAGGTTACCAGTGGGAGATGAGGACCAGCAAGAGCTTTCAGGGCTGGCACCATTAGTGTAGGATCAATCGCTGGACGTTCACAATTTCGGTGTTGAGCTCTGGCCAGATTGAGCAGGAGAGGCTGTGTACGTTGGAAGTTTTAGTAGGCTAAACAAGTTCAGAGGCCAAGTGTTTGTGGTTCGTTTGAGAGGTTACCAGTGGGAGATGAGGACCAGCAAGAGCTTTCAGGGCTGACACCTTTAGTGTAGGAGCAATCCCTGGACGTTCACAAACATCGGTGTTGAATTTTGGGCAGATTGAGCAGGAGAGGCTGTGTACGTTGGAAGTTTTAGTAGGCTAAACAAGTTCAGAGGCCAAGTGTTTGTGGTTCGTTTGAGAGGTTACCAGTGGGAGATGAGGACCAGCAAGAGCTTTCAGGGCTGGCACCTTTACTGTAGGAGGAATCGCTGGACGTTCACATCATTGGTGTTGAGCTCTGGTCAGATTGAGCAGGAGAGGCTGTGTACGTTGGAAGTTTTAGTAGGCTAAACAAGTTCAGAGGCCAAGTGTTTGTGGTTCGTTTGAGAGGTTACCAGTGGGAGATGAGGACCAGCAAGAGCTTTCAGGGCTGGCACCATTAGTGTAGGATCAGTCGCTGGACATTCACAATTTCGGTGTTGAGCTCTGGCCAGATTGAGCAGGAGAGGCTGTGTACGTTGGAAGTTTTAGTAGGCTAAACAAGTTCAGAGGCCAAGTGTTTGTGGTTCGTTTGAGAGGTTACCAGTGGGAGATGAGGACCAGCAAGAGCTTTCAGGGCTGGCACCTTTAGTGTAGGAGCAATCCCTGGACGTTCACATCATCGGTGTGGAATTTTGGGCAGATTGAGCAGGAGAGGCTGTGTACGTTGGAAGTTTTAGTAGGCTAAACAAGTTCAGAGGCCAAGTGTTTGTGGTTCGTTTGAGAGGTTACCAGTGGGAGATGAGGACCAGCAAGAGCTTTCAGGGCTGGCACCTTTAGTGTAGGATCAATCGCTGGACGTTCACAATTTCGGTGTTGAGCTCTGGCCAGATTGAGCAGGAGAGGCTGTGTACGTTGGAAGTTTTAGTAGGCTAAACAAGTTCAGAGGCCAAGTGTTTGTGGTTCATTTGAGAGGTTACCAGTGGGAGATGAGGACCAGCAAGAGCTTTCAGGGCTGGCACCTTTAGTGTAGGAGCAATCGCTGGACGTTCGCAATTTCGGTGTTGAGCTCTGGCCAGATTGAGCAGGAGAGGCTGTGTACGTTGGAAGTTTTAGTAGGCTAAACAAGTTCAGAGGCCAAGTGTTTGTGGTTCGTTTGAGAGGTTACCAGTGGGAGATGAGGACCAGCAAGAGCTTTCAGGGCTGACACCTTTAGTGTAGGAGCAATCCCTGGACATTCACAACATCGGTGTTGAATTTTGGGCAGATTGAGCAGGAGAGGCTGTGTACGTTGGAAGTTTTAGTAGGCTAAACAAGTTCAGAGGCCAAGTGTTTGTGGTTCGTTTGAGAGGTTACCAGTGGGAGATGAGGACCAGCAAGAGCTTTCAGGGCTGGCACCTTTACTGTAGGAGGAATCGCTGGACGTTCACATCATTGGTGTTGAGCTCTGGTCAGATTGAGCAGGAGAGGCTGTGTACGTTGGAAGTTTTAGTAGGCTAAACAAGTTCAGAGGCCAAGTGTTTGTGGTTCGTTTGAGAGGTTACCAGTGGGAGATGAGGACCAGCAAGAGCTTTCAGGGCTGGCACCTTTAGTGTAGGAGCAATCGCTGGACGTTCGCAATTTCGGTGTTGAGCTCTGGCCAGATTGAGCAGGAGAGGCTGTGTACGTTGGAAGTTTTAGTAGGCTAAACAAGTTCAGAGGCCAAGTGTTTGTGGTTCGTTTGAGAGGTTACCAGTGGGAGATGAGGACCAGCAAGAGCTTTCAGGGCTGGCACCTTTAGTGTAGGAGCAATGGCTGGACGTTCACAACATCGGTGTTTAATTTTGGGCAGATTGAGCAGGAGAGGCTGTGTACGTTGGAAGTTTTAGTAGGCTAAACAAGTTCAGAGGCCAAGTGTTTGTGGTTCGTTTGAGAGGTTACCAGTGGGAGATGAGGACCAGCAAGAGCTTTCAGGGCTGGCACCTTTAGTGTAGGAGCAATCGCTGGACGTTCGCAATTTCGGTGTTGAGCTCTGGCCAGATTGAGCAGGAGAGGCTGTGTACGTTGGAAGTTTTAGTAGGCTAAACAAGTTCAGAGCCCAAGTGTTTGTGGTTCGTTTGAGAGGTTACCAGTGGGAGATGAGGACCAGCAAGAGCTTTCAGGGCTGACACCTTTAGTGTAGGAGCAATCCCTGGACGTTCACAACATCGGTGTTGAATTTTGGGCAGATTGAGCAGGAGAGGCTGTGTACGTTGGAAGTTTTAGTAGGCTAAACAAGTTCAGAGGCCAAGTGTTTGTGGTTCGTTTGAGAGGTTACCAGTGGGAGATGAGGACCAGCAAGAGCTTTCAGGGCTGGCACCTTTAGTGTAGGAGCAATCGCTGGACGTTCGCAATTTCGGTGTTGAGCTCTGGCCAGATTGAGCAGGAGAGGCTGTGTACGTTGGAAGTTTTAGTAGGCTAAACAAGTTCAGAGGCCAAGTGTTTGTGGTTCGTTTGAGAGGTTACCAGTGGGAGATGAGGACCAGCAAGAGCTTTCAGGGCTGGCACCTTTAGTGTAGGAGCAATCGCTGGACGTTCGCAATTTCGGTGTTGAGCTCTGGCCAGATTGAGCAGGAGAGGCTGTGTACGTTGGAAGTTTTAGTAGGCTAAACAAGTTCAGAGGCCAAGTGTTTGTGGTTCGTTTGAGAGGTTACCAGTGGGAGATGAGGACCAGCAAGAGCTTTCAGGGCTGGCACCATTAGTGTAGGATCAATCGCTGGACGTTCACAATTTCGGTGTTGAGCTCTGGCCAGATTGAGCAGGAGAGGCTGTGTACGTTGGAAGTTTTAGTAGGCTAAACAAGTTCAGAGGCCAAGTGTTTGTGGTTCGTTTGAGAGGTTACCAGTGGGAGATGAGGACCAGCAAGAGCTTTCAGGGCTGGCACCTTTAGTGTAGGAGCAATCCCTGGACGTTCGCAATTTCGGTGTTGAGCTCTGGCCAGATTGAGCAGGAGAGGCTGTGTACGTTGGAAGTTTTAGTAGGCTAAACAAGTTCAGAGGCCAAGTGTTTGTGGTTCGTTTGAGAGGTTACCAGTGGGAGATGAGGACCAGCAAGAGCTTTCAGGGCTGGCACCTTTACTGTAGGAGCAATCGCTGGACGTTCGCAATTTCGGTGTTGAGCTCTGGCCAGATTGAGCAGGAGAGGCTGTGTACGTTGGAAGTTTTAGTAGGCTAAACAAGTTCAGAGGCCAAGTGTTTGTGGTTCGTTTGAGAGGTTACCAGTGGGAGATGAGGACCAGCAAGAGCTTTCAGGCCTGGCACCTTTAGTGTAGGAGCAATCGCTGGACGTTCGCAATTTCGGTGTTGAGCTCTGGCCTGATTGAGCAGGAGAGGCTGTGTACGTTGGAAGTTTTAGTAGGCTAAACAAGTTCAGAGGCCAAGTGTTTGTGGTTCGTTTGAGAGGTTACCAGTGGGAGATGAGGACCAGCAAGAGCTTTCAGGGCTGGCACCTTTAGTGTAGGAGCAATCCCTGGACGTTCACAATTTCGGTGTTGAATTTTGGGCAGATTGAGCAGGAGAGGCTGTGTACGTTGGAAGTTTTAGTAGGCTAAACAAGTTCAGAGGCCAAGTGTTTGTGGTTCGTTTGAGAGGTTACCAGTGGGAGATGAGGACCAGCAAGAGCTTTCAGGGCTGGCACCTTTAGTGTAGGAGCAATCCCTGGACGTTCACATCATCGGTGTTGAGCTCTGGTCAGATTGAGCAGGAGAGGCTGTGTACGTTGGAAGTTTTAGTAGGCTAAACAAGTTCAGAGGCCAAGTGTTTGTGGTTCGTTTGAGAGGTTACCAGTGGGAGATGAGGACCAGCAAGAGCTTTCAGGGCTGGCACCTTTAGTGTAGGAGTAATTGCTGGACGTTCACAACATCGATGTTGAATTTTGGGCAGATTGAGCAGGAGAGGCTGTGTACGTTGGAAGTTTTAGTAGGCTAAACAAGTTCAGAGGCCAAGTGTTTGTGGTTCGTTTGAGAGGTTACCAGTGGGAGATGAGGACCAGCAAGAGCTTTCAGGGCTGGCACCTTTAGTGTAGGAGCAATCCCTGGATGTTCACATCATCGGTGTGGAATTTTGGGCAGATTGAGCAGGAGAGGCTGTGTACGTTGGAAGTTTTAGTAGGTTAAACAAGTTCAGAGGCCAAGTGTTTGTGGTTCGTTTGAGAGGTTACCAGTGGGAGATGAGGACCAGCAAGAGCTTTCAGGGCTGGCACCTTTAGTGTAGGAGCAATCGCTGGACGTTCGCAATTTCGGTGTTGAGCTCTGGCCAGATTGAGCAGGAGAGGCTCTGTACGTTGGAAGTTTTAGTAGGCTAAACAAGTTCAGAGGCCAAGTGTTTGTGGTTCGTTTGAGAGGTTACCAGTGGGAGATGAGGACCAGCAAGAGCTTTCAGGGCTGACACCTTTAGTGTAGGAGCAATCCCTGGACGTTCACAACATCGGTGTTGAATTTTGGGCAGATTGAGCAGGAGAGGCTGTGTACGTTGGAAGTTTTAGTAGGCTAAACAAGTTCAGAGGCCAAGTGTTTGTGGTTCGTTTGAGAGGTTACCAGTGGGAGATGAGGACCAGCAAGAGCTTTCAGGGCTGGCACCTTTAGTGTAGGAGCAATCGCTGGACGTTCACAATTTCGGTGTTGAGCTCTGGCCAGATTGAGCAGGAGAGGCTGTGTACGTTGGAAGTTTTAGTAGGCTAAACAAGTTCAGAGGCCAAGTGTTTGTGGTTCGTTTGAGAGGTTACCAGTGGGAGATGAGGACCAGCAAGAGCTTTCAGGCCTGGCACCTTTACTGTAGGAGCAATCGCTGGACGTTCGCAATTTCGGTGTTGAGCTCTGGCCAGATTGAGCAGGAGAGGCTGTGTACATTGGAAGTTTTAGTAGGCTAAACAAGTTCAGAGCCCAAGTGTTTGTGGTTCGTTTGAGAGGTTACCAGTGGGAGATGAGGACCAGCAAGAGCTTTCAGGGCTGACACCTTTAGTGTAGGAGCAATCCCTGGACATTCACAACATCGGTGTTGAATTTTGGGCAGATTGAGCAGGAGAGGCTGTGTACGTTGGAAGTTTTAGTAGGCTAAACAAGTTCAGAGGCCAAGTGTTTGTGGTTCGTTTGAGAGGTTACCAGTGGGAGATGAGGACCAGCAAGAGCTTTCAGGGCTGGCACCTTTAGTGTAGGAGCAATCGCTGGACGTTCACATCATCGGTGTTGAGCTCTGGCCAGATTGAGCAGGAGAGGCTGTGTACGTTGGAAGTTTTAGTAGGCTAAACAAGTTCAGAGGCCAAGTGTTTGTGGTTCGTTTGAGAGGTTACCAGTGGGAGATGAGGACCAGCAAGAGCTTTCAGGGCTGGCACCTTTAGTGTAGGAGCAATCGCTGGACGTTCGCAATTTCGGTGTTGAGCTCTGGCCAGATTGAGCAGGAGAGGCTGTGTACGTTGGAAGTTTTAGTAGGCTAAACAAGTTCAGAGGCCAAGTGTTTGTGGTTCGTTTGAGAGGTTACCAGTGGGAGATGAGGACCAGCAAGAGCTTTCAGGGCTGGCACCATTAGTGTAGGATCAATCGCTGGACGTTCACAATTTCGGTGTTGAGCTCTGGTCAGATTGAGCAGGAGAGGCTGTGTACGTTGGAAGTTTTAGTAGGCTAAACAAGTTCAGAGGCCAAGTGTTTGTGGTTCGTTTGAGAGGTTACCAGTGGGAGATGAGGACCAGCAAGAGCTTTCAGGGCTGGCACCTTTAGTGTAGGAGCAATCGCTGGACGTTCACAATTTCGGTGTTGAGCTCTGGCCAGATTGAGCAGGAGAGGCTGTGTACGTTGGAAGTTTTAGTAGGCTAAACAAGTTCAGAGGCCAAGTGTTTGTGGTTCGTTTGAGAGGTTACCAGTGGGAGATGAGGACCAGCAAGAGCTTTCAGGCCTGGCACCTTTACTGTAGGAGCAATCGCTGGACGTTCGCAATTTCGATGTTGAGCTCTGGCCAGATTGAGCAGGAGAGGCTGTGTACGTTGGAAGTTTTAGTAGGCTAAACAAGTTCAGAGCCCAAGTGTTTGTGGTTCGTTTGAGAGGTTACCAGTGGGAGATGAGGACCAGCAAGAGCTTTCAGGGCTGACACCTTTAGTGTAGGAGCAATCCCTGGACATTCACAACATCGGTGTTGAATTTTGGGCAGATTGAGCAGGAGAGGCTGTGTACGTTGGAAGTTTTAGTAGGCTAAACAAGTTCAGAGGCCAAGTGTTTGTGGTTCGTTTGAGAGGTTACCAGTGGGAGATGAGGACCAGCAAGAGCTTTCAGGGCTGGCACCTTTAGTGTAGGAGCAATCGCTGGACGTTCACATCATCGGTGTTGAGCTCTGGCCAGATTGAGCAGGAGAGGCTGTGTACGTTGGAAGTTTTAGTAGGCTAAACAAGTTCAGAGGCCAAGTGTTTGTGGTTCGTTTGAGAGGTTACCAGTGGGAGATGAGGACCAGCAAGAGCTTTCAGGGCTGGCACCTTTAGTGTAGGAGCAATCCCTGGACGTTCACATCATCGGTGTGGAATTTTGGGCAGATTGAGCAGGAGAGGCTGTGTACGTTGGAAGTTTTAGTAGGTTAAACAAGTTCAGAGGCCAAGTGTTTGTGGTTCGTTTGAGAGGTTACCAGTGGGAGATGAGGACCAGCAAGAGCTTTCAGGGCTGGCACCATTAGTGTAGGATCAATCGCTGGACGTTTGCAATTTCGGTGTTGAGCTCTGGCCAGATTGAGCAGGAGAGGCTGTGTACGTTGGAAGTTTTAGTAGGCTAAACAAGTTCAGAGGCCAAGTGTTTGTGGTTCGTTTGAGAGGTTACCAGTGGGAGATGAGGACCAGCAAGAGCTTTCAGGGCTGGCACCTTTAGTGTAGGAGCAATCGCTGGACGTTCACAATTTCGGTGTTGAGCTCTGGCCAGATTGAGCAGGAGAGGCTGTGTACGTTGGAAGTTTTAGTAGGCTAAACAAGTTCAGAGGCCAAGTGTTTGTGGTTCGTTTGAGAGGTTACCAGTGGGAGATGAGGACCAGCAAGAGCTTTCAGGCCTGGCACCTTTACTGTAGGAGCAATCGCTGGACGTTCGCAATTTCGGTGTTGAGCTCTGGCCAGATTGAGCAGGAGAGGCTGTGTACGTTGGAAGTTTTAGTAGGCTAAACAAGTTCAGAGGCCAAGTGTTTGTGGTTCGTTTGAGAGGTTACCAGTGGGAGATGAGGACCAGCAAGAGCTTTCAGGGCTGACACCTTTAGTGTAGGAGCAATCCCTGGACATTCACAACATCGGTGTTGAATTTTGGGCAGATTGAGCAGGAGAGGCTGTGTACGTTGGAAGTTTTAGTAGGCTAAACAAGTTCAGAGGCCAAGTGTTTGTGGTTCGTTTGAGAGGTTACCAGTGGGAGATGAGGACCAGCAAGAGCTTTCAGGGCTGGCACCTTTAGTGTAGGAGCAATCGCTGGACGTTCGCAATTTCGGTGTTGAGCTCTGGCCAGATTGAGCAGGAGAGGCTGTGTACGTTGGAAGTTTTAGTAGGCTAAACAAGTTCAGAGGCCAAGTGTTTGTGGTTCGTTTGAGAGGTTACCAGTGGGAGATGAGGACCAGCAAGAGCTTTCAGGGCTGGCACCATTAGTGTAGGAGCAATCGCTGGACGTTCACAATTTCGGTGTTGAGCTCTGGCCAGATTGAGCAGGAGAGGCTGTGTACGTTGGAAGTTTTAGTAGGCTAAACAAGTTCAGAGGCCAAGTGTTTGTGGTTCGTTTGAGAGGTTACCAGTGGGAGATGAGGACCAGCAAGAGCTTTCAGGGCTGGCACCTTTAGTGTAGGAGCAATCGCTGGACGTTCACAACATCGGTGTTGAATTTTGGGCAGATTGAGCAGGAGAGGCTGTGTACGTTGGAAGTTTTAGTAGGCTAAACAAGTTCAGAGGCCAAGTGTTTGTGGTTCGTTTGAGAGGTTACCAGTGGGAGATGAGGACCAGCAAGAGCTTTCAGGGCTGACACCATTAGTGTAGGATCAGTCGCTGGACGTTCACAATTTCGGTGTTGAGCTCTGGCCAGATTGAGCAGGAGAGGCTGTGTACGTTGGAAGTTTTAGTAGGCTAAACAAGTTCAGAGGCCAAGTGTTTGTGGTTCGTTTGAGAGGTTACCAGTGGGAGATGAGGACCAGCAAGAGCTTTCAGGGCTGGCACCTTTAGTGTAGGAGCAATCGCTGGACGTTCGCAATTTCGGTGTTGAGCTCTGGCCATATTGAGCAGGAGAGGCTGTGTACGTTGGAAGTTTTAGTAGGCTAAACAAGTTCAGAGGCCAAGTGTTTGTGGTTCGTTTCAGAGGTTACCAGTGGGAGATGAGGACCAGCAAGAGCTTTGAGGGCTGGCACCTTTAGTGTAGGAGCAATTGCTGGACGTTCACAACATCGGTGTTTAATTTTGGGCAGATTGAGCAGGAGAGGCTGTGTACGTTGGAAGTTTTAGTAGGCTAAACAAGTTCAGAGGCCAAGTGTTTGTGGTTCGTTTGAGAGGTTACCAGTGGGAGATGAGGATCAGCAAGAGCTTTCAGGGCTGGCACCTTTAGTGTAGGAGCAATCGCTGGACGTTCGCAATTTCGGTGTTGAGCTCTGGCCAGATTGAGCAGGAGAGGCTGTGTACGTTGGAAGTTTTAGTAGGCTAAACAAGTTCAGAGGCCAAGTGTTTGTGGTTCGTTTGAGAGGTTACCAGTGGGAGATGAGGACCAGCAAGAGCTTTCAGGCCTGGCACCTTTAGTGTAGGAGCAATCGCTGGACGTTCACAATTTCGGTGTTGAGCTCTGGCCAGATTGAGCAGGAGAGGCTGTGTACGTTGGAAGTTTTAGTAGGCTAAACAAGTTCAGAGGCCAAGTGTTTGTGGTTCGTTTGAGAGGTTACCAGTGGGAGATGAGGACCAGCAAGAGCTTTCAGGCCTGGCACCTTTACTGTAGGAGCAATCGCTGGACGTTCGCAATTTCGGTGTTGAGCTCTGGCCAGATTGAGCAGGAGAGGCTGTGTACGTTGGAAGTTTTAGTAGGCTAAACAAGTTCAGAGCCCAAGTGTTTGTGGTTCGTTTGAGAGGTTACCAGTGGGAGATGAGGACCAGCAAGAGCTTTCAGGGCTGACACCTTTAGTGTAGGAGCAATCCCTGGACATTCACAACATCGGTGTTGAATTTTGGGCAGATTGAGCAGGAGAGGCTGTGTACGTTGGAAGTTTTAGTAGGCTAAACAAGTTCAGAGGCCAAGTGTTTGTGGTTCGTTTGAGAGGTTACCAGTGGGAGATGAGGACCAGCAAGAGCTTTCAGGGCTGGCACCTTTAGTGTAGGAGCAATCGCTGGACGTTCACATCATCGGTGTTGAGCTCTGGCCAGATTGAGCAGGAGAGGCTGTGTACGTTGGAAGTTTTAGTAGGCTAAACAAGTTCAGAGGCCAAGTGTTTGTGGTTCGTTTGAGAGGTTACCAGTGGGAGATGAGGACCAGCAAGAGCTTTCAGGGCTGGCACCTTTAGTGTAGGAGCAATCGCTGGACGTTCGCAATTTCGGTGTTGAGCTCTGGCCAGATTGAGCAGGAGAGGCTGTGTACGTTGGAAGTTTTAGTAGGCTAAACAAGTTCAGAGGCCAAGTGTTTGTGGTTCGTTTGAGAGGTTACCAGTGGGAGATGAGGACCAGCAAGAGCTTTCAGGGCTGGCACCATTAGTGTAGGATCAATCGCTGGACGTTCACAATTTCGGTGTTGAGCTCTGGTCAGATTGAGCAGGAGAGGCTGTGTACGTTGGAAGTTTTAGTAGGCTAAACAAGTTCAGAGGCCAAGTGTTTGTGGTTCGTTTGAGAGGTTACCAGTGGGAGATGAGGACCAGCAAGAGCTTTCAGGGCTGGCACCTTTACTGTAGGAGCAATCGCTGGACGTTCACAATTTCGGTGTTGAGCTCTGGCCAGATTGAGCAGGAGAGGCTGTGTACGTTGGAAGTTTTAGTAGGCTAAACAAGTTCAGAGGCCAAGTGTTTGTGGTTCGTTTGAGAGGTTACCAGTGGGAGATGAGGACCAGCAAGAGCTTTCAGGGCTGGCACCTTTACTGTAGGAGCAATCGCTGGACGTTCGCAATTTCGGTGTTGAGCTCTGGCCAGATTGAGCAGGAGAGGCTGTGTACGTTGGAAGTTTTAGTAGGCTAAACAAGTTCAGAGCCCAAGTGTTTGTGGTTCGTTTGAGAGGTTACCAGTGGGAGATGAGGACCAGCAAGAGCTTTCAGGGCTGACACCTTTAGTGTAGGAGCAATCCCTGGACGTTCACAACATCGGTGTTGAATTTTGGGCAGATTGAGCAGGAGAGGCTGTGTACGTTGGAAGTTTTAGTAGGCTAAACAAGTTCAGAGGCCAAGTGTTTGTGGTTCGTTTGAGAGGTTACCAGTGGGAGATGAGGACCAGCAAGAGCTTTCAGGGCTGGCACCTTTAGTGTAGGAGCAATCGCTGGACGTTCACATCATCGGTGTTGAGCTCTGGCCAGATTGAGCAGGAGAGGCTGTGTACGTTGGAAGTTTTAGTAGGCTAAACAAGTTCAGAGGCCAAGTGTTTGTGGTTCGTTTGAGAGGTTACCAGTGGGAGATGAGGACCAGCAAGAGCTTTCAGGGCTGGCACCTTTAGTGTAGGAGCAATCCCTGGACGTTCACATCATCGGTGTGGAATTTTGGGCAGATTGAGCAGGAGAGGCTGTGTACGTTGGAAGTTTTAGTAGGTTAAACAAGTTCAGAGGCCAAGTGTTTGTGGTTCGTTTGAGAGGTTACCAGTGGGAGATGAGGACCAGCAAGAGCTTTCAGGGCTGGCACCATTAGTGTAGGATCAATCGCTGGTCGTTCACAATTTCGGTGTTGAGCTCTGGCCAGATTGAGCAGGAGAGGCTGTGTACGTTGGAAGTTTTAGTAGGCTAAACAAGTTCAGAGGCCAAGTGTTTGTGGTTCGTTTGAGAGGTTACCAGTGGGAGATGAGGACCAGCAAGAGCTTTCAGGGCTGGCACCTTTAGTGTAGGAGCAATCGCTGGACGTTCACAATTTCGGTGTTGAGCTCTGGCCAGATTGAGCAGGAGAGGCTGTGTACGTTGGAAGTTTTAGTAGGCTAAACAAGTTCAGAGGCCAAGTGTTTGTGGTTCGTTTGAGAGGTTACCAGTGGGAGATGAGGACCAGCAAGAGCTTTCAGGCCTGGCACCTTTACTGTAGGAGCAATCGCTGGACGTTCGCAATTTCGGTGTTGAGCTCTGGCCAGATTGAGCAGGAGAGGCTGTGTACGTTGGAAGTTTTAGTAGGCTAAACAAGTTCAGAGCCCAAGTGTTTGTGGTTCGTTTGAGAGGTTACCAGTGGGAGATGAGGACCAGCAAGAGCTTTCAGGGCTGACACCTTTAGTGTAGGAGCAATCCCTGGACATTCACAACATCGGTGTTGAATTTTGGGCAGATTGAGCAGGAGAGGCTGTGTACGTTGGAAGTTTTAGTAGGCTAAACAAGTTCAGAGGCCAAGTGTTTGTGGTTCGTTTGAGAGGTTACCAGTGGGAGATGAGGACCAGCAAGAGCTTTCAGGGCTGGCACCTTTAGTGTAGGAGCAATCGCTGGACGTTCGCAATTTCGGTGTTGAGCTCTGGCCAGATTGAGCAGGAGAGGCTGTGTACGTTGGAAGTTTTAGTAGGCTAAACAAGTTCAGAGGCCAAGTGTTTGTGGTTCGTTTGAGAGGTTACCAGTGGGAGATGAGGACCAGCAAGAGCTTTCAGGGCTGGCACCATTAGTGTAGGAGCAATCGCTGGACGTTCACAATTTCGGTGTTGAGCTCTGGCCAGATTGAGCAGGAGAGGCTGTGTACGTTGGAAGTTTTAGTAGGCTAAACAAGTTCAGAGGCCAAGTGCTTGTGGTTCGTTTGAGAGGTTACCAGTGGGAGATGAGGACCAGCAAGAGCTTTCAGGGCTGGCACCTTTAGTGTAGGAGCAATCGCTGGACGTTCGCAATTTCGGTGTTGAGCTCTGGCCAGATTGAGCAGGAGAGGCTGTGTACGTTGGAAGTTTTAGTAGGCTAAACAAGTTCAGAGGCCAAGTGTTTGTGGTTCGTTTGAGAGGTTACCAGTGGGAGATGAGGACCAGCAAGAGCTTTCAGGGCTGGCACCTTTAGTGTAGGAGCAATCGCTGGACGTTCACATCATCGGTGTTGAATTTTGGGCAGATTGAGCAGGAGAGGCTGTGTACGTTGGAAGTTTTAGTAGGCTAAACAAGTTCAGAGGCCAAGTGTTTGTGGTTCGTTTGAGAGGTTACCAGTGGGAGATGAGGACCAGCAAGAGCTTTCAGGGCTGACACCATTAGTGTAGGATCAGTCGCTGGACGTTCACAATTTCGGTGTTGAGCTCTGGCCAGATTGAGCAGGAGAGGCTGTGTACGTTGGAAGTTTTAGTAGGCTAAACAAGTTCAGAGGCCAAGTGTTTGTGGTTCGTTTGAGAGGTTACCAGTGGGAGATGAGGACCAGCAAGAGCTTTCAGGGCTGGCACCTTTAGTGTAGGAGCAATCGCTGGACGTTCGCAATTTCGGTGTTGAGCTCTGGCCATATTGAGCAGGAGAGGCTGTGTACGTTGGAAGTTTTAGTAGGCTAAACAAGTTCAGAGGCCAAGTGTTTGTGGTTCGTTTCAGAGGTTACCAGTGGGAGATGAGGACCAGCAAGAGCTTTCAGGGCTGGCACCTTTAGTGTAGGAGCAATTGCTGGACGTTCACAACATCGGTGTTTAATTTTGGGCAGATTGAGCAGGAGAGGCTGTGTACGTTGGAAGTTTTAGTAGGCTAAACAAGTTCAGAGGCCAAGTGTTTGTGGTTCGTTTGAGAGGTTACCAGTGGGAGATGAGGACCAGCAAGAGCTTTCAGGGCTGGCACCTTTAGTGTAGGAGCAATCGCTGGACGTTCGCAATTTCGGTGTTGAGCTCTGGCCAGATTGAGCAGGAGAGGCTGTGTACGTTGGAAGTTTTAGTAGGCTAAACAAGTTCAGAGGCCAAGTGTTTGTGGTTCGTTTGAGAGGTTACCAGTGGGAGATGAGGACCAGCAAGAGCTTTCAGGCCTGGCACCTTTAGTGTAGGAGCAATCGCTGGACGTTCGCAATTTCGGTGTTGAGCTCTGGCCAGATTGAGCAGGAGAGGCTGTGTACGTTGGAAGTTTTAGTAGGCTAAACAAGTTCAGAGGCCAAGTGTTTGTGGTTCGTTTGAGAGGTTACCAGTGGGAGATGAGGACCAGCAAGAGCTTTCAGGGCTGGCACCTTTAGTGTAGGAGCAATCGCTGGACGTTCGCAATTTCGGTGTTGAGCTCTGGCCAGATTGAGCAGGAGAGGCTGTGTACGTTGGAAGTTTTAGTAGGCTAAACAAGTTCAGAGGCCAAGTGTTTGTGGTTCGTTTGAGAGGTTACCAGTGGGAGATGAGGACCAGCAAGAGCTTTCAGGGCTGGCACCTTTACTGTAGGAGCAATCGCTGGACGTTCACAATTTCGGTGTTGAATTTTGGGCAGATTGAGCAGGAGAGGCTGTGTACGTTGGAAGTTTTAGTAGGCTAAACAAGTTCAGAGGCCAAGTGTTTGTGGTTCGTTTGAGAGGTTACCAGTGGGAGATGAGGACCAGCAAGAGCTTTCAGGGCTGGCACCTTTAGTGTAGGAGCAATCCCTGGATGTTCACATCATCGGTGTGGAATTTTGGGCAGATTGAGCAGGAGAGGCTGTGTACGTTGGAAGTTTTAGTAGGTTAAACAAGTTCAGAGGCCAAGTGTTTGTGGTTCGTTTGAGAGGTTACCAGTGGGAGATGAGGACCAGCAAGAGCTTTCAGGGCTGGCACCTTTACTGTAGGAGCAATCGCTGGACGTTCGCAATTTCGGTGTTGAGCTCTGGCCAGATTGAGCAGGAGAGGCTGTGTACGTTGGAAGTTTTAGTAGGCTAAACAAGTTCAGAGGCCAAGTGTTTGTGGTTCGTTTGAGAGGTTACCAGTGGGAGATGAGGACCAGCAAGAGCTTTCAGGGCTGGCACCTTTAGTGTAGGAGCAATCCCTGGACGTTCACATCATCTGTGTGGAATTTTGGGCAGATTGAGCAGGAGAGGCTGTGTACGTTGGAAGTTTTAGTAGGCTAAACAAGTTCAGAGGCCAAGTGTTTGTGGTTCGTTTGAGAGGTTACCAGTGGGAGATGAGGACCAGCAAGAGCTTTCAGGGCTGGCACCTTTACTGTAGGAGCAATCCCTGGACGTTCACATCATCGGTGTTGAGCTCTGGTCAGATTGAGCAGGAGAGGCTGTGTACGTTGGAAGTTTTAGTAGGCTAAACAAGTTCAGAGGCCAAGTGTTTGTGGTTCGTTTGAGAGGTTACCAGTGGGAGATGAGGACCAGCAAGAGCTTTCAGGGCTGGCACCTTTAGTGTAGGAGCAATCCCTGGACGTTCACAACATCGATGTTGAATTTTGGGCAGATTGAGCAGGAGAGGCTGTGTACGTTGGAAGTTTTAGTAGGCTAAACAAGTTCAGAGGCCAAGTGTTTGTGGTTCGTTTGAGAGGTTACCAGTGGGAGATGAGGACCAGCAAGAGCTTTCAGGGCTGGCACCTTTACTGTAGGAGCAATCGCTGGACGTTCGCAATTTCGGTGTTGAGCTCTGGCCAGATTGAGCAGGAGAGGCTGTGTACGTTGGAAGTTTTAGTAGGCTAAACAAGTTCAGAGGCCAAGTGTTTGTGGTTCGTTTGAGAGGTTACCAGTGGGAGATGAGGACCAGCAAGAGCTTTCAGGGCTGGCACCTTTACTGTAGGAGCAATCGCTGGACGTTCACAATTTCGGTGTTGAATTTTGGGCAGATTGAGCAGGAGAGGCTGTGTACGTTGGAAGTTTTAGTAGGCTAAACAAGTTCAGAGGCCAAGTGTTTGTGGTTCGTTTGAGAGGTTACCAGTGGGAGATGAGGACCAGCAAGAGCTTTCAGGGCTGGCACCTTTAGTGTAGGAGCAATCCCTGGATGTTCACATCATCGGTGTGGAATTTTGGGCAGATTGAGCAGGAGAGGCTGTGTACGTTGGAAGTTTTAGTAGGTTAAACAAGTTCAGAGGCCAAGTGTTTGTGGTTCGTTTGAGAGGTTACCAGTGGGAGATGAGGACCAGCAAGAGCTTTCAGGGCTGGCACCTTTACTGTAGGAGCAATCGCTGGACGTTCGCAATTTCGGTGTTGAGCTCTGGCCAGATTGAGCAGGAGAGGCTGTGTACGTTGGAAGTTTTAGTAGGCTAAACAAGTTCAGAGGCCAAGTGTTTGTGGTTCGTTTGAGAGGTTACCAGTGGGAGATGAGGACCAGCAAGAGCTTTCAGGGCTGGCACCTTTAGTGTAGGAGCAATCCCTGGACGTTCACATCATCTGTGTGGAATTTTGGGCAGATTGAGCAGGAGAGGCTGTGTACGTTGGAAGTTTTAGTAGGCTAAACAAGTTCAGAGGCCAAGTGTTTGTGGTTCGTTTGAGAGGTTACCAGTGGGAGATGAGGACCAGCAAGAGCTTTCAGGGCTGGCACCTTTAGTGTAGGAGCAATCGCTGGACGTTCGCAATTTCGGTGTTGAGCTCTGGCCAGATTGAGCAGGAGAGGCTGTGTACGTTGGAAGTTTTAGTAGGCTAAACAAGTTCAGAGGCCAAGTGTTTGTGGTTCGTTTGAGAGGTTACCAGTGGGAGATGAGGACCAGCAAGAGCTTTCAGGGCTGACACCTTTAGTGTAGGAGCAATCCCTGGACGTTCACAACATCGGTGTTGAATTTTGGGCAGATTGAGCAGGAGAGGCTGTGTACGTTGGAAGTTTTAGTAGGCTAAACAAGTTCAGAGGCCAAGTGTTTGTGGTTCGTTTGAGAGGTTACCAGTGGGAGATGAGGACCAGCAAGAGCTTTCAGGGCTGGCACCTTTACTGTAGGAGCAATCCCTGGACGTTCACAATTTCCGTGTTGAGCTCTGGCCAGATTGAGCAGGAGAGGCTGTGTACGTTGGAAGTTTTAGTAGGCTAAACAAGTTCAGAGGCCAAGTGTTTGTGGTTCGTTTGAGAGGTTACCAGTGGGAGATGAGGACCAGCAAGAGCTTTCAGGGCTGGCACCTTTACTGTAGGAGCAATCGCTGGACGTTCGCAATTTCGGTGTTGAGCTCTGGCCAGATTGAGCAGGAGAGGCTGTGTACGTTGGAAGTTTTAGTAGGCTAAACAAGTTCAGAGGCCAAGTGTTTGTGGTTCGTTTGAGAGGTTACCAGTGGGAGATGAGGACCAGCAAGAGCTTTCAGGGCTGACACCTTTAGTGTAGGAGCAATCCCTGGACATTCACAACATCGGTGTTGAATTTTGGGCAGATTGAGCAGGAGAGGCTGTGTACGTTGGAAGTTTTAGTAGGCTAAACAAGTTCAGAGGCCAAGTGTTTGTGGTTCGTTTGAGAGGTTACCAGTGGGAGATGAGGACCAGCAAGAGCTTTCAGGGCTGGCACCTTTAGTGTAGGAGCAATCGCTGGACGTTCGCAATTTCGGTGTTGAGCTCTGGCCAGATTGAGCAGGAGAGGCTGTGTACGTTGGAAGTTTTAGTAGGCTAAACAAGTTCAGAGGCCAAGTGTTTGTGGTTCGTTTGAGAGGTTACCAGTGGGAGATGAGGACCAGCAAGAGCTTTCAGGGCTGGCACCTTTAGTGTAGGAGCAATCCCTGGACGTTCGCAATTTCGGTGTTGAGCTCTGGCCAGATTGAGCAGGAGAGGCTGTGTACGTTGGAAGTTTTAGTAGGCTAAACAAGTTCAGAGGCCAAGTGTTTGTGGTTCGTTTGAGAGGTTACCAGTGGGAGATGAGGACCAGCAAGAGCTTTCAGGGCTGGCACCTTTACTGTAGGAGCAATCGCTGGACGTTCACAATTTCGGTGTTGAGCTCTGGCCAGATTGAGCAGGAGAGGCTGTGTACGTTGGAAGTTTTAGTAGGCTAAACAAGTTCAGAGGCCAAGTGTTTGTGGTTCGTTTGAGAGGTTACCAGTGGGAGATGAGGACCAGCAAGAGCTTTCAGGGCTGGCACCTTTAGTGTAGGAGCAATCGCTGGACGTTCGCAATTTCGGTGTTGAGCTCTGGCCAGATTGAGCAGGAGAGGCTGTGTACGTTGGAAGTTTTAGTAGGCTAAACAAGTTCAGAGGCCAAGTGTTTGTGGTTCGTTTGAGAGGTTACCAGTGGGAGATGAGGACCAGCAAGAGCTTTCAGGGCTGGCACCTTTAGTGTAGGAGCAATCGCTGGACGTTCACATCATCGGTGTTGAATTTTGGGCAGATTGAGCAGGAGAGGCTGTGTACGTTGGAAGTTTTAGTAGGCTAAACAAGTTCAGAGGCCAAGTGTTTGTGGTTCGTTTGAGAGGTTACCAGTGGGAGATGAGGACCAGCAAGAGCTTTCAGGGCTGACACCATTAGTGTAGGATCAATCGCTGGACGTTCACATCATCGGTGTTGAGCTCTGGCCAGATTGAGCAGGAGAGGCTGTGTACGTTGGAAGTTTTAGTAGGCTAAACAAGTTCAGAGGCCAAGTGTTTGTGGTTCGTTTGAGAGGTTACCAGTGGGAGATGAGGACCAGCAAGAGCTTTCAGGGCTGGCACCTTTACTGTAGGAGCAATCGCTGGACGTTCGCAATTTCGGTGTTGAGCTCTGGCCAGATTGAGCAGGAGAGGCTGTGTACGTTGGAAGTTTTAGTAGGCTAAACAAGTTCAGAGGCCAAGTGTTTGTGGTTCGTTTGAGAGGTTACCAGTGGGAGATGAGGACCAGCAAGAGCTTTCAGGGCTGGCACCTTTAGTGTAGGAGCAATCCCTGGACGTTCACATCATCTGTGTGGAATTTTGGGCAGATTGAGCAGGAGAGGCTGTGTACGTTGGAAGTTTTAGTAGGCTAAACAAGTTCAGAGGCCAAGTGTTTGTGGTTCGTTTGAGAGGTTACCAGTGGGAGATGAGGACCAGCAAGAGCTTTCAGGGCTGGCACCTTTACTGTAGGAGCAATCCCTGGACGTTCACATCATCGGTGTTGAGCTCTGGTCAGATTGAGCAGGAGAGGCTGTGTACGTTGGAAGTTTTAGTAGGCTAAACAAGTTCAGAGGCCAAGTGTTTGTGGTTCGTTTGAGAGGTTACCAGTGGGAGATGAGGACCAGCAAGAGCTTTCAGGGCTGGCACCTTTAGTGTAGGAGCAATCCCTGGACATTCACAACATCGGTGTTGAATTTTGGGCAGATTGAGCAGGAGAGGCTGTGTACGTTGGAAGTTTTAGTAGGCTAAACAAGTTCAGAGGCCAAGTGTTTGTGGTTCGTTTGAGAGGTTACCAGTGGGAGATGAGGACCAGCAAGAGCTTTCAGGGCTGGCACCTTTAGTGTAGGAGCAATCGCTGGACGTTCGCAATTTCGGTGTTGAGCTCTGGCCAGATTGAGCAGGAGAGGCTGTGTACGTTGGAAGTTTTAGTAGGCTAAACAAGTTCAGAGGCCAAGTGTTTGTGGTTCGTTTGAGAGGTTACCAGTGGGAGATGAGGACCAGCAAGAGCTTTCAGGGCTGGCACCTTTAGTGTAGGAGCAATCGCTGGACGTTCGCAATTTCGGTGTTGAGCTCTGGCCAGATTGAGCAGGAGAGGCTGTGTACGTTGGAAGTTTTAGTAGGCTAAACAAGTTCAGAGGCCAAGTGTTTGCTGGTTCGTTTGAGAGGTTACCAGTGGGAGATGAGGACCAGCAAGAGCTTTCAGGGCTGGCACCTTTAGTGTAGGAGCAATCGCTGGACGTTCACAACATCGGTGTTGAATTTTGGGCAGATTGAGCAGGAGAGGCTGTGTACGTTGGAAGTTTTAGTAGGCTAAACAAGTTCAGAGGCCAAGTGTTTGTGGTTCGTTTGAGAGGTTACCAGTGGGAGATGAGGACCAGCAAGAGCTTTCAGGGCTGGCACCTTTAGTGTAGGAGCAATCGCTGGACGTTCGCAATTTCGGTGTTGAGCTCTGGCCAGATTGAGCAGGAGAGGCTGTGTACGTTGGAAGTTTTAGTAGGCTAAACAAGTTCAGAGGCCAAGTGTTTGTGGTTCGTTTGAGAGGTTACCAGTGGGAGATGAGGACCAGCAAGAGCTTTCAGGGCTGACACCTTTAGTGTAGGAGCAATCCCTGGACGTTCACAACATCGGTGTTGAATTTTGGGCAGATTGAGCAGGAGAGGCTGTGTACGTTGGAAGTTTTAGTAGGCTAAACAAGTTCAGAGGCCAAGTGTTTGTGGTTCGTTTGAGAGGTTACCAGTGGGAGATGAGGACCAGCAAGAGCTTTCAGGGCTGGCACCTTTAGTGTAGGAGCAATCGCTGGACGTTCACAATTTCGGTGTTGAGCTCTGGCCAGATTGAGCAGGAGAGGCTGTGTACGTTGGAAGTTTTAGTAGGCTAAACAAGTTCAGAGGCCAAGTGTTTGTGGTTCGTTTGAGAGGTTACCAGTGGGAGATGAGGACCAGCAAGAGCTTTCAGGGCTGGCACCTTTACTGTAGGAGCAATCGCTGGACGTTCGCAATTTCGGTGTTGAGCTCTGGCCAGATTGAGCAGGAGAGGCTA